>NC_064816.1:65480879-65780879 GCF_023721935.1 Panthera uncia | reverse complement strand
ACTCATTCATTGTTTAATAGCATGTTGTTCAACCTTGATGTATTTGTGATCTTTTCAGATTTTTTTCTTGTGGTTCATTTTTAGTTTTATATGTTGTGGTAAAAAAAAATTGATCTTTTTGAATTTGTTAAGACTTGTGGCCTAATGTGTGATATATTTTGGAGAATGTTCCATGTCCACCTGAGAAGAATGTATATTCTACTGGTTTAGGATAGAATGTTCTGAATATATCTGTTACTTCCCTCTGGTCCAGTGTGTCATTCAAAGCCATTGTTTCCATGTTAATTTTCTGGTTGCTTTATCTATCCATTGATTAAGTGGGGTGTTTAAGTCCCCTACTAGTATTGTATTACTACCAATTAGTTCCTTTAAGCTCATTATTTTTTATGTTATTTTTTAAAAATTTTATGTATTTGGGTGTTCCCAAATCAGATGCATAACTATTTACAATTGTTATAAACTCTTGTTGGATTGTCCCTTTTATTGATATAGTGTCTTTCTTTGTGTCTTGTTGCAGTCTTTGCTTTAAAGTCTATTTTGTCCTATAGAAGTATTGCTAAGCTGGCTTTCTTTTGACACACATTTGCATTATAAATTGTTCTTCATCCCCTTATATTCAATGTGCAGGCATCTTTAGATCTGAAATCAGTCCCTTGTTGGCAGCAAAGAGATGGGTCCTTTTTTTAACTTTAAAAAATTAATTATTTTTAAGTAATCTTTACACACAACATGGGTTTCAAATTCATGACCTTGAGATCAACAGTCATATGCTCTTTCAGGGTCCTGGATGAGTCAGTTGGTTAAACATCTGACTTCAGCTTAGGTCATGATCTCACAGTCTGTGAGTTCAAGCCCTGCATCTGGCTCTGTGCTGACAGCTCAGAGCCTGGAGCCTGTTTCAGATTCCGTGTCTCCCTCTCTGCCCCTCCCCACCAATGCTTTCTCTCTCTCTGTCTCTCAAAAATGAATAAATGTTAAAAAAATTAAGAGTCACATGCTCTTTCAACTGTACCAGCGAGGAGCCCCTGGGTTTTGTTTTTTATCCAGTCTGTCGCCCTATGTCTTTTGATTATCAATAGGTATGCATTTATTGCCATTTTATTACTTGTTTTGGGTTATTTCTGTAGTTTTTCTCTGATTCTTTCTTTTCTTTCTGTTTTCCATGATTGTTAGCTTTCTTAGTGATATACTTAGATTCCTTTCTTGTCAGTCTTTGCATAACTATTACTGGTTTTTGATTTGTGGCTACCATTCAGTTTGTATATAACATCTTCTGCATGTAGTAGTGTATTTGAAGTTGATGGCCACTTATGTTTGATCCCTCATTACTCCTCTCCGCTCTCACATTTTAGTTGTATGGTGTCATATTTTACATCCTTTCATTTTATGAATCCCTTGACTCATTTTTAGAGAAGTAATTATTTGTACTGCTTTTTGTTTGTTTTTTACTTTTCATACTCTCACTTATGATCTTTCATTTCTACTCAAAGAGTCCCCTTTAATATTTCTTGCAGAGTACTTTAGTGGTCATGAACTCTTTTAGTTTTTGTCTGGGAAACTCTTTATTTCTCTTTCTATTCTAAATGGTAGCCTTGCTGGTTAGAATATTCTTGGTTGCAGATTTTTCCCTTTCAGAACTTTGGATATATCCTGCCACTCCGTTCTGGCCTGAAAAGTTTCTGCTAAAAAATTTGCTGATAGACTCAAGGGATTTCCCTTGTATGTGACTGTCTTCTTTTGTTGCTTTAAAAGTGTTTTCTTTATTACTACATTTTGCCATTTTAATTAGTATTTGTCTTGGTATGGACCTCCTTGGGTTGAATTTTTTGGGGAATCTCTGTGCCTTGTGGATCTGGATATCTGTTTCCTTCCTCAGATTAGGAAAGTTTTTAGCTATTATTTCTTCAAAGAAATTTTATGTCCCCTTTACTCTCTCTTCTTCTTCTGGGATCCCTATTGTGTGAATGTGATTAAGCTTGATGGAGTAAATGAGTTCCTTACATCTGTTCTCAATTTGCTTAATTTTTTTCTCTCACTTGCTCAGCTTGATTGCTTTCCATTATTCTGTCTTCCAGGTCATTAATTCATCCTTCTGCTTCCTCTAGCCTGTTATTTATTCTATTAAGTGCATTTTTAATTTTGTTTATTGTGTTCTTCATCTCTCATTGATTCATTTTATCTCTTTGTTAAAGGTCTCACTGATGTCCCCCACTTTTTTCTCAAGCGCAGTATCTTTATGATTATTACTTTAACTTCTCTATCAAACATATTACCTATGTCTGTTTCACTTAGATCTCTTGCTGTGATTTGTTCATGTTCTTTTATTTGGGACACATTTCCCTGTCTCCTCATTTTGTCTAGTCTTCTGGATCTGTTTCTCTGGGTTAGGAAAGTCAGCTACATTGCTTGCTGTTGAGGGTAATGACTTTATGAAGAAGAGGCCCTGCAGTGAAGTGTCCCTTGTTCCCCTTGGCCTGGTGCTTTTGGGATTGTCTTCTATGTGTGTTGGTGTGCTCTACTGTTGCGGCCTAGGCTCTTTTTTCCTTCAGTCTACTTATCTGCAGAGGCTCCCTTTGTGTGTTGTGAGCTGTTTGGTCCCTAGCAGGTGTGGGGAACATTTAACAAGGTGTGTGCTGGTCTGCTTGTAAAGTGACATTTGCTGCTGCTACTGCTACTGGAACTCAGGTCCTGCAAAACTTGTGGTTCAGGAGACCAGTTATTGTTGGGGTGTATGCTGGTCTTCTGGAGGAGGGGTCTGGCAATGAGACTAGGAAGGGGAGATCTGTGCAAGCAAGTTAGGTAGTGAGTGTTGGTGGCACCATGCTGGTTCCCACAGGTGGCTGTGTGTTTATGCTAAGGGGCAGAGAAAGGAAATAGCTCCTGCCAGCCACTTTGTTCCTGGAAGGGTTTACCCATGATCCCTGCCTCTCTGGACCACACTCCGAGATGAGTAAATAACTCTCCTGATCTGCCCCTGGTATTTTTCAGCAATGGTATTGCATCTGCAAAGGCTGTTTTTTTTTTTTTTTTTTTTTTTTTTTTTTTGTTGTTGCTGTTTGTTTGTTTGTTTGTTTTTGTGCATTTTAAGGGTGGGGACTACATTTCCTCTAGCCCTCCAGATTGTCCCAGAACTGAGCCTTCTGATTTTTTTTTTAATTCCAGACTTTAAGTCCCTCTGCTTGTAAGAACTTATGAAATTTGGCCCCTCTTGCTTTCAGTGCCAAATTTTGTGGGGATTTGTCTTCCCTGTGTTCACTCCCCAGTGTGAAAGTCTGTTTTTCACCCTTCTCTGCACCACCAGCTCCCTCCCTACTGCAGACAGTCAAGGTCCATTTTGCTCCTAACCTGTGTTTTCACCCTTCCTACCTTCTTTGATGGGTCTCTTCCCTACTTTTAGTTGTGGACTTTATTCTGCCTGTCTTTATATGGTTCTCTGGGTTACTTATGCTGATGTGAGTGTTTACCCAGTTGTATCCATGAGATAGGTGAGCTTAGGGTCCTACTCTGCCATCTTCCCAGCCTCCCACTGAAAGCTTACTTATCAAACACATGCAAGCAAAAGAAGAAAGATAGAATCATCTATAATTTCATTATAGGATATAATCACCTATATCAACATCACTAGTACTACTCCACTCTGCTGTATCCTTTCTATACCACTGACTGGCCTACTTATCATATTGCATATTTAAGTTTCTGTGTGTATTTCCTTCTCCCACCAACCCGCTGAATATATGGTCCATAGCAACGTGTCCTTTTGTTTTCAGATATAATCCCTGAGCCTAAAACAGTGTTTGATGTGTAGTAGCAGCTGAGTAAATATTCATTATTTTGGTGATTGAGTTATAAAACAAATGATATCTTTTCCATTTTGTGTCGAGCATATTATAGAGTATGATAAGACTGTAGTAACATTGAAAAAGCTTCTGATATACAATTATATGCAAAAAGTAGGTTGAACTGACATCCCAGCCTGATATGAACACTGGACAGAAATGCAGCCATATATTTAGAGTGATTGTTCCTTGGTACAGAGGCATTTAAAGTTTTCTCTTCCGTGTGTTTCTACACAAAAAATTTTAGTACAATAAGCATATGTAGTGTTTGTACCAAAAAAATACATAAATAAGTAATGCATGAGTTATTTATAGGAAAGTTATTCATTTGGTGGTTGATGACCTTTGGAGGGGCATGAGTCCATCAAATACGAGTGAAGTTGAGTTTCTCAAAAGCAAGATCCAGTCAAGGATGTTTGACTTAGTCATGGTTCATGGATGAAGATGCAGGCCAATAAAGCTATAATTGAATCATGCTAGAGAATACTGAAGCGCACCTAATCAAAGTCAATTGTGTGTTCATGTTCTGACAAAAGTTAGATGGAAGTTTCTGAAGTTGTTATTTTGTTTCTATTAAACATCAGTATAAGAAAGAGTGCAAGTGCCTACTCCTAATGTTTCCAAGAAAGGCATTCAGAACGACTTGGGGTAATATAAAAAAATAAGACTCAGAAAACAATTCTTTATCAATACGTCAAATAAGATCTTATTTTAACTGGAAAAAAAATGATTGCAGTTTGTTGCAGGTAGCTTAGAATAGTTTGGACTTTATTTCATAGGTGGTAGAAAGTCATTGAACAGTGTTGAGAAGGGGATATGAAATAGAATTTATTGTTAATTATCTGAAGAATCACTTCATTCCATATTTTCTTTGCCACTATGGAAATGTTTGTATGTATTTTCATGTATTTGTTATGTGTATGTTAATTATTTTTGACTATTTTCAATTCAATGCAAATGTTCTAAAGCATGTAATTGAGAGAAAGTAAATTTAATTCGTAATTAATTAATTTTGTTTCTACACAAAAAATTTTAGTACAATAAGCATATGTAGTGTTTGTACCAAAAAAAGAATACATAAGTAAGTAACGCATGAATTATTTATAGGAAAGTTATTCATTTGGTGGTTGATGACCTTTAGAGGGGCATGAGTCCATCAAATACGAGTTAATTAATCGTAAAATTAATTCGTAATTTCTACCCAGGGCCAAATAATGCTTCCAATTGTTTGTGGGGTTTTGCTGTTGTTGTTTGTTTGTTTGCTTACCTTACTGTATTCTTGGATGAAGAGTATCTTAGTGATGGAAGTGACTTATCCATCATCTCCCCTCATACCTATTGTTACCATCTTTAATATATCCTTTAGAGGTAATCCTTTTAATTTTTCTCCCAAATTCATTCAATTTGGGGGTAATATTAATTGTAAAAAAGTGCTTGGTTTTGATGAGACAATGATTGTTTCCCACATCAAAAAATAAAAGGGGGATCCAAAAGATAAATTTGATTTTGTGGAAGCATTATCTTATTTATAAACATATTTTGTTTATTACTTGCCTTCTTGGATTCTCAACTTACTAAGAGCTCAGTCATCTAATGCCTCTGAAACTAGGTAGAATTGTGGCTAAAGTGCCCATTTTATTAAGCAGCTTCAATCATCTTTTCAAAGAAGTTATTCTTTGATTGGCAGTTATGCCTGATTTACCAGGGCTGATTATTAGCTTAATAACCAGTGAATCAGAAAGCAAGATTCAAACCAGGATGGGGAAAAGTCAAATTAAATTAGTATCTTAATATTGCCGAACCACCTCCTACTTTAAGTACAAAAGGGGGAAGTGTTGATTAAACATTTTAATTGATGCATTCATTTATTTATTCAACTGCTCATTGAATACTTAACAACGTATGAGGTACAGCACTAAATTGATTTCATCGTGTATTTCATTTTCAAGCTATTTTGGGGCTATTGTGTAGTAGAGTCAATCAAAAAATGATATTTTTATTCCTCTAATATGATAGAAGATTTTTGACATCAACATTTATTTACCCATAAGAAATATGCTACTTATATTGTTCTACTGAGGAATGCTGATGATTCTTTGCACTTATTTAGATCTCCTTCTTGGAAAGTTCCATCTATATTTAGATAAATATAATCATAATATACCATCTGCAAAAGGGGAAATTAGCATTTTGCAAGAAACAGTAAATGAGCAGGGTATAGTTAGAATAATAAAAATACTTAGAACCGTGAATATTGAGCAATAAATACTCTTCTCCATTTGATACTTTCCTCAAAGGGGTGAATCTTAACAGTCACAAAGCATGTTAGGCAGAAAATACTTTCAACATCTATATTTCATTAAGTAGCCATATTTCTCTGTTGTTATTTTTAAATTCCTTCCTCATTGCAAAGTCCAATTAAAACTTTTAGACTTGAAAATGTGAGTGATTATGCTTAGCTAAATTTGAGAGGGAGAGTGAATCACAGATGGGCAAATCACAAATCTTATTGATTAGAAATGTTTAAAACCTTAATTTTCAAAGAAGAAATAGCTTTTTTTTTTCTTTTCGTTTCTAGACACATCAGCCAAAGGTGTAATTTATAGTAGATCTCCCTGCCTCAAGTCCTGAAAAGCAGGCAGATTTTCAGACAGAACTTGTTTTTATCACACGGATTGTTCAAAAACAGAATGAGATTTGTTGCAAAGGCACAGACTGCTGCTTGGAAGGTATTCTTTGGTGTTATAGAAAAAATATAAACATGTTCAGTGCCCGGTGAGTGGGATTTCATTGCCTCTGAAGTCTCTTTATCATTCTATAAGGTGACAAATATTGAGATGCTAGACAGAGATGAAATGGTGTCGATAAGACAGCCTCAAATGATGTCTTAAAACTCATGAACCCTTTCTGCAAGGAGAAATGAGTGTCGAGGGATGTAAGCCTGGATTGGTCAAAAGCCCCTTTCCTTCTCTGTCTGTGGATACTGAGCTTTTCCCCACATTCACTTGCAAGTGAACCTCGAGATCATCTCAGAGCTGCGGCACCTGAGACTGGAGAGAAGAGCTTTGAGATATGGCTGGAAGATATCACTGGAATGTTCTGAACCACAGTCTAGAGGCCCAGCAGGAAAGCTCAAAGGTAGAGTTACCCAGGACAGAAAAACTTCCAGTACTCCAAGGTCAATGCCCAAGAAAAATTGGTGACCTGGAAAGCTGCTAGAACTCGTGTAGAATTTTAGCCTAGGCAATAAAACAACAGCAACAACAACAACAACAACAACAACAACGAAGGCAATAGGATTCCAATCATGTACCGTTATTGAGGCTTTTGCAAAGGGAACAAAGCAATGCGTAACCAAAAGGAGAAATGGGACCTAGCTCAATGGCAACAACAAGGCATGACAGGGGCCATTTACACTGAAATTGGGCTGGAGAAGAAACCAAATCAAAAGCAAACAAAAATACTCTGCCTACACGGGTAGACTCAAACCCTCTGGAAGCCTTCAGTATTTACTCTTCTCATTGATAATAGCTTAGAGCCCTGTCTATGCCAGCATTAACTGGGGAGTTGGTTGAAATACAAAAATGTCCAAGCCTTGTCTGTCTGGCCTTTCAGATAGCTTTCAGGGTCCAGATGGGATGACAGGCACACTCATTTTTATATCTTGTAGCAGGTGGCCACACATGGAATTGCAGTCTCCACTTGAAATATTATTTGCTTGTATTGTCTGCATGGAGTAGACCAGGGACTATAGGATTATGAGGAGAGTGGCCACCAGGGGACCAGTGACACAGCAGTGGTTCTCCTACTGCCATGGGGATAAGAGCTACCTGGAGAGCTCGCTGCGACTCAGTTTCCTGAACTTTCTTTCTAAACATTGTGATTCAGTGGGTTAGGGTAAGGTCTTTAAATTCACATTTCTAACAGATTCCCAGAGCTTTGAAAACCTCTGTTTTCAAGCACAAGTATGTCTGGCAATCACCCGCAAGCCTTCTTAAACTCCGTGTGCTTGCTTACCTGCAGTGTGTAGGATGGAGTGCCAGAGTTTACTCAGGTGGGTTGGATGGTGACTGGGCGGGATCTGCTGATATAGGGCCTAATCCTCCAGAAAACTAGCAGTAGCTCTAGCGTGGAAGGGAAGTATCCAGCTCTAGCTGGGTAGCGCTCCTAATGTATGACTTGGGACACAAGAGCAGAAGTACCCAGGACCTTCTTGGGAAAATACTCCTAAGCTAAGATTCTGACTCCACTGACGCAGAAACTAAGGTTGTCTGGAGGGAGAGTGAGCAGGTACAGGGAAACCTTCTGTGGTTCCTTCAATGAAGAAGTTTGCATTCATGGGATTGGGCCCTGCCATGGAGGGCTACACAGGCTGGGCATCCGGTGCACTCTGGATGTCCCCATGAGTAGTTACCCATTTCCCTGACAGACAAGATCTGCTTAAGCCTCCTGTCGGTGGAAATGGACTGTTGTCTGACACAGTTTCCCCAGATACAAGGCAGGCCACTGTGCAAACTCTGGCCTTGAAAGGGATGCTGATGTTCTTCCGATATCTAGCCAGTGAAATGGAACTGGAAAAAATTCAACAGGAGTCAAAAAGGGGGGTGCTAACTGCACACCTGCAGGTCAAGTAAGAAGGGTGGGCAGTAAATCAGAGAAGGAAGGTGAGGTACCACCTGTCCCACCCAAGGAGCCGAGCCACCCGGGAGGCTTGTGGAGAACACAGACCACATATCAAGGAAAAGAAAAGAATTGTCTTGGTGGGTAAACATCTACCCTGTAGAAGCGATTCCTGCATAGGAAGGATGAAAAGTCTGCCTGAGATGGAGACAGTTTTCATGGCCCCTGGAGATGCATGCCCCACGCAGTTTGGATCTGCTGGGCATGTGGAAACTACTGTTCTCAAGAGTTCTACCGGGGAAAGTATTCAAAAAATTCTTTGATATTCTGTTTACCTTCTACTCACCTATTCTTTAAGGTGCTACCACATGTCCCAATAACGATAAAAATAGTAAAATAAATAACAGGAAGGGTCACTGGCTCTTCTGTTCAACCATTCCTTAATAATATACCACCACACATGTTGGGCTCCTGTGGAAAGGAGTGTCTCCTTGACCATTGTCCTCCTTCTCTGGATCTGGAGCTGTAGGTTTGGGCTGGGGTATGATTTTCAACTCCACGAGGGGCGATTGGCAGACACACACCCTAGGGGCCCGGCTCCTAGCTACTTCTCCCACAGCAGCAGCGACATCCTGCCTCTGTCATATTTTCCATCCCATATTCTGTTATTCCCTCATCCCTAGACCCTGTCTTCCCTCTCATTAATGTCAAGATTATAATGAGTATAAACTAATCAACTATTTTGTTTACATTACTATCTGAGAACAAAAGCTGACAGGATCATCCTACTGAAAGAGTCCTATTATCAATCTCCATGTATAACCTGAGTTGAAAATGACAAGATAAAACTTTATTCTTTCCTAGAGTTTAGTAATTGAAATTACCGGAAACTGAGTGCCGAGTCTAAATGAAGCGACACTTATTAAGAAGAGGTAATTGAAACCAGGACACTCAAGGATGCTTATCAAATATGTTAGAACCTCATTAATTCAGTTCCTTCATATGAAAAAAAAAATCCTACAGGGCTCTTAATTATTAATATGTTCAAATATTATTTTTCCCCAAATTAGTCATGATTGAGAGGAAACCTACTTAAAGCAAAATGTATTTAAAATATTCAAACTTAAACATTTATTAGAAGGCTCTTAACTTCGAGGAATAGAAATTAATTATATATGTTAGAAGTTCTTGATACTTATACAATATTTATGAGGTCTAAACAATGAGATGTATGTCTTCATGAGTTATCTGATTTCATTCACTAGGTACTTCCCATATCCCACATTTTACTTCTAGTAATATATTTTATATTTGAAATTACTAGACTGACTTTGAATCACCTCCTAAAATATACTTGATTTTTAAATACTTTCTCTCTTTCTGCTTAAAACTCAACTTCTTCTCTTGTTCCTACCTGTTCTCCTTACTGAGTTTTCTGTCTCGGTGTGTGGCCGCTCCTATCCTTCAGTCACTAAAGGCAGAAACAGGCTTTCATGCGTCACTTCATCTCACTTCTGTAATAATCCAATCCCTAGTTCAATAAATTCTGCTGCCAGCTAACTGCAGATTGTGCCTGAATTTGTGCCCCCATCAAGTCTAATTGTAATTCTTCCAGTATCCCTTTGATGTGTTTCTACCTGCCACTAGGATTTTTTCTTTTCCTTTTTGCTCACCGCATGTGGTATTTATTCACCTGATACATTTTATCAATTGATAGGACATGATACAGCCCTGCTTACTGAGTTAAAAAAAACTCAGTAAGTTCTCCCAATTGCTCCCGATTATATAAACCAAATTCCTTAGCATGCCATCTAGAATTCTTCATCGTTAGGTCCTGTTTTACACTGTACTTTTCTATTCTGATGTCTCCTGGGCTCCCTAGATATACATTCTGTCTTTCTGTCTTTTGGACTCTCTGCTTTTCCTAATTATATCTGGTCACCTCAAAGCTTTGCAAGTGCTTGTCCATTTTTAATGACTTTCTCTCATTTGCAAACTCTTTGTCATCTTTTAATAAACAACTCAACCATCACCTCCTCTTAGAGGTTTTTCTTATATCTCCCCCCCCCCCCCATCTCCCCTCTCCCCCCCCCCCAGACATGTTAACGGGGTCTAACTCTTTTATAGCAAGAATATGTAATCCTGATCTTTTTTTTTTTTTAATACTTTGATGGTGTTTCTCATTCTTAATACTATTCTCTAAGCAGGATGAAGACAATGTTGAACACATAATTCTTGCAATTAAAGAAGAGTTTTGAGAGGGGTGCTCAGACTGGCCCAAGAGAAGAAGCAGAACCATCTTCAAGTGCTTGACAATGGTATCAATTGAAAAGAAAAGTAACTGGTATATGTAGCCTCAGAGATTTGAAGAGGACTGATGGGGTGATGTTACAGAAAGGTAAGTTATTCACTCACTCCTGCATGTACGTAACTCGTAAATAATATTGGCCACTGAATAGTGACTTTAAACCTTTCATGTATATTACATATGCAATGCCAGCAGAACATGTCTGTCAGCTGAAGTCATTAATGATGTACCTAAGGAAAGGATATGTCAATAAAAACTAAAGTCATTAAGTCATGGAGGACTGACAGAGAGACAATTCCAGAGGCAAAAGTTCATCATGCTTTTCTAAACCCTTTACGGGGAAAAAAAAAGTCCCTTCCCAGATTAAATAATATGTTCAGTCAGCCTTGCGGTAGGAATTTTATTTAGAGAGGTGTACAAAACTATCCGAGACTAATAATATTAACTTTTAATCATCATATAATGTAGCTCCCATTGTCGAGGCTGTTTATAGTACAACCTCATTAAAATTTACTGTATTTCAGGGAGAGTCTTTACTAGTTGAATTGACACAAAGATTTAGTTTGCCTCGCAATTACAATTTGAATTTTAAATTACAAATTGACTCTGTCAATCAGTCTTCTGTGACTTGGATAGTATGAGTAAGCATCTGGAAATCTTATCAACTCTGGAACACAGGTAAAATTAATTTTATGAGTAAGAAAAGAGAAGAGGAAAACCATGAACAGTAGAAGTTTCACCAAAAAAGATGGTGTCAGGATAGCAAGGATAGCCAGGCAGCTTTAGAAGTCACCCTTTTGTCTTTTCATAGCCTTTACACAGAAGGAGAAACATTTGAATTTTACCAACAAGGTAATGGAAACTGAGACGGAAGTGAGAAATGCCAACAGTGCCATCCAAGAAGATATCCTACCTTATACTCCATCTGTGATGGATGTCAGGTCATTTGCAGAGTTCCCATGTAGCTCATAAATACAGATGGCAAAGGAGGGGCACCTGTGTGGCTCAGTCGGTTAAGCGTCTGACTCTTGGTTTCAGCTCAGGTCATGATCTCATGGTTCATGGGTTCAAGGCCATTAGCAGGTTCTGCACTGACAGCATGGAGCCTGCTTGGGATTCTCTCTCTCCCTCTCTCTCTCTCTGCCCCTTCCCTGCTTGTGCTCTCTCTCTCTCAAAATAAAATAAAATAAAATAAAATAAAATAAAATAAAAAGAAATAAAGATGCAAAGGAAAGGTGGAAGGACTCTCAGAACTCAGAATCTTTAGATAGGACATTCATCAAAGAAAAAAAAGAAATAATTTACAAGACTAGTCTTTCTCAACCATAGTACATTGGTTAGCAGATCATTGAATTTCTTACCTGAATGTGTAGTATTATTGCTTTTTGTAAAAGAAAACTTGCAGTCACATAGGACACATTTTGTTTTTTTTTAATTTGGTGTCCTCAAAAATTTCGAAGAAATTCCACAGGGATATTCTTTAGAATTTTAGAATAAACCCGTTCCTTTAATATGAAAAAAAATCCCATTTGCTTTATGAAATTATCGTGATACTCTCAGACCTGCAATATATAAATACATGTAAGCTTTTTGACTACCTGTCATCCACCAGCGATAATTTATTTCAGCATACTTCAAGCATAACTCAGTCCCAGCTACTCCTTTTCTGTCTCTATTTTACTATTTCTCCCACAGTCCTGGTACAGTAATGTAAAGTAATTTAATAACTTTTAGTGTAGGAGCTGAGGGCAGGTCGACCCCAAGATGGGCCACTTTAGCATGAAGACTATTCTGAGTGAAGGCAACTGAGACCCTATGGGCTCAAGAGAAACTTTTGCCTCTCTTTCAACTACAGAGGAGAATATAAATTGGGGGCCTTTCCCAGAATAAGGGTTACTAGCAAAGATGAATTTTATCTGAGTGACCCATCTATATGGCAGGGCAAACTTTTAATTGCCAAACATCTGCTCTTTTTTTTTTTTATCACCCTGTGAAGTAGATACCTTCCCTCTGAAGTCCCAGACCTCTGCCCCTTTCTCCTTACTCCAGGGTGACATATACACCTCATTTTGCTTGACTGCCTTTGGAATTTCCAGGTTTGTGTGGATTCCCTGTGGGTATGCTACTAAATTTGATGTTCTTCTGTTAATCGGTCTCTGGTTAATTCAAATCTTAGTCCAGCTAAAAGGACTTCGAAGGGGGCAAGGAAAGCTTGCTCCCTGACAGTTGACTTCGTTGGCAGGATACTTTTACACTGCTCGCCCCAGACACTGAAGCTGCAGTGAGACCTCCTTGGGACATCTGACCTACAGCCACAGAAGGTGAGATTACTTACCGTGTCAGCCTCCCCGGAATCGCCCTCTGCAGAGTCTGATGGAAGGGGAGTAGTGACAGTCCTCTTTCTCTCTTTCTAAATTTAAATTAGTGGAAGAATTTGTGAAACTAGTTCCTTGGACTAAGCGACTCTTTAGTTAAATTTGGTAGCGTACTCTGGTTACTGATCCATTTCGTCCCATAGATGGTTTTTGTTTTCTTTCGTCTGTGTCTCTCATGGTGTTTGTCATCTGTTGCTAAGGCACATTTTGGAAGCCCAAACCACAAAATTGCTGCACACAGGTCGGACATTTAAAAGCTGTTAGAGTGTTCACTACCTCAGGAAGCCTCCTGCGGCAGGATAAGTTGGTCTTAGAACTGGTTAGATTGACACTAGGTCCCCTACCGACCTCAAGAAAACTTCCATGTAGTGAGGTGAGCAGTAAAAAAACACATAGCTTCCAAACCCATGGCACACCCTTCCTAGGTATTAGTTTGGCTTCGAGGCACACAGAGCTTAGGTAAGATTTTTTTCTTTCATTTTGTCTATGTCCTTACAGCTTGGCTTTGTGACTAGTGAGAGTGTTTGGTCTCCAGCATCTGGAGGATGCACTTACCAGGGTGCAGCTTGGTGGCCAGTCCAATAGAAGAGGGTTTGAGTCTCTCTCTCTCTATCTTTTTGTCTGGCTGTGCCTGCTCTCCAGTTTGTCCTTAGAGGTCCCAGCCCATAGGAACGTTTGTCATCTCAACCTTCGTTGCTTGTTTGTGCTGGCAAGTCCCAGTGTTGTAGATTAGTAGGTCTATGACTGAAGGCATCTCAGTTTTCATGGGAGACCAGAGACACTGTTCTCACTACACTGTCCTTACTGTTTGTACAATGAAGTCTGTTGCTTTCTTAGACAAATTCTTTGAGCAACTTTGGATCGTGGGGCTGCATCATTTATGCCCTCTCTGGATGCCTCTTGCATTGGTTAAATCATTAAAAGACAATTATTGGTTTGCAATGCTATTAATAGATCCTACTCATCAATTGCCAGATGATGGATTATTTAAATTGACAATATAATATATATATTATATGTAATATCACATGTATAAGAGTTCACAATTGTCATATTATTATAGTAGCTAGCCTTAGGTATTACTTTAACAAGATAAAAGAACAGAAATTAGACATAAGACAATAAATATCCCCATTCAATGTAAATTACCTTTCTTTCATTCTTTCTTTGAATTTCCTTCCTTGAAATCTAGACTCATCTGCCTGTTTTAACTTCCCTTTTCTTACAAGATTTACAGAGATCCCTCTGGCCTTATCTCCAGGTTCAAAGTATACAGATTTCTCATATAAATGCTGAACACCAGAAAATGAATTTAGCAAGAGCACCTGAGACTGATAATAAATTGCCTGATGTTGAAATGTTGGGGGTTCAGAGAAAATGTTCAAGAAAGAATTCTTGAGACATCTTCAAGTGCAAAAAGGTGGTTTTATTAAAGCACGGGGACAGGACCCATGGGCAGAAAGAGCTGCACTGGGGTTGTGAGGAGTGGCTGATCATATACTCTCAAGTTGGGAGGGAATTACTCTCAAGTTGGGAGGAAATTAGGGATAGCATAAGTCTCTAAAGAATTTTGGGAGCAAGTTTTCCAGGACCTTGAGAGGCTAACTGTTGTTAGGAAAAAGTCCTTTATTACTATCTAGTAAAACCTTAGTCATGGGACTCTTCAGATGTATATCGGTGAGCCGTATGTTTGGAGGATGATTGATAACATATATCTTGAGGGGCTGGAGATTAAGAAAGTTTCCAAAGGAAGTTCTGTTTATTAAAGAAGATTACAGGATCCCGGAGGTCAGGATAATATTAAGCTAAGATTGCCTTTTGCCCTTAGCAAAGTATTAACACTGAGGCAGTTGAGTTCCTAGAGGAAGGTCACTCTACCTGTCTCAAGGACTTGTCAGTGGGCTGTAAGCTCTAAGAAAATTTATTTTTTTCCCTTTTGCCTCCGTTCCCCACATTATCCCCCACTCCCCACCGCCGAACAATTTTGAACCTTTAATCTTTAAGGTTGCTGGGGGTGGAAGGTCTTATCTTCTGTAATTTCTTCCTGCTGAATAGGGGCGTAGAGATGTTCCTACCTATGTGTCGACATTGGCCAGTTGGGAACTTACGTATATAGGAGTTACAAAAGGCAGAGGCAGCTGCATGCAAGGGAGACAGCATGTATGGGTCTTCCCAAGTGGAAAGGATCGTCTGTGGGCTTGAAGTTATAGCAGTGTAGGACCCTCCCTACCAGGTGGAGAGACATGGGAGAAATCAGCAAAACACCATTAGGATAACAAAAAGAAAAAAGAAGCCCAAATAACAGTCCTTTGATATTTGACAAAAACCCTCTTCCAGTCCAGGAGTTTAACTGATCATTAAAGGAAAGAGAGGGGTCATTTAAAAGTGTCAATTTGACTATTCATGTCAGTTGGAAACCCAGAAATATTTTTGTGGTAATCTGGTTTGTATCCACAGCATTTTGTTTTTGTGAGGGCACAAGTTCCACCTTGCACAAGAGTTAAAACCTCTAATGCCATTCTGCTTTGTAAAACTGCTTTATGCATTTGTGTTACTTCAGTATTTAATAGGGAAATGCTATTTTGAATGTCATTAGGGCTCTGACTATGTACTTATTAAGCGCTTCCATGTGCCAGACAACATCCTTCAGTCCTAAAGGGGGAACAAAGGTGGATGCTAGGTAGTCATACAAATAAAACATAGAACGTGTCCACTGTTGTTTCAAATTTGGAAGGTTGGCTGAGTTGGTAATGGTTTTAATAATATGTCTGTGCATCCAGGCCAAACCCAGGGTGTAGCGACCTTCCAGCCTGGGGGAGGCCATAACCACAAGTTACAGCAGCATAGCCATTGGGTCCCATTAGGAGCCAGACATCTAATTATGGGCCTTCTTGAACTGCAGTCAGGATATGAAAGGCCACTTGGTTTTGGAGGGCTACGTTTTGAATTTGTGGGTGACTATGAGTTGGATTTGGTTAAGAGTGACTGTTGTATGCTTGGCTAAAGCCTCTGTTTGCAATTTTACATCAGTAGAGGTGGCTCCAAGGACAAATACGACTATAGGATAGAACATTCAAGAAGCCCTCTTTGTTTGATGTCTAACCTTAATGGTATCCTAATTATGAGGAATCACTGGATGAGAAGAGACTTGTCTCAGGAGATAAGGGCATCCCTAAGTGTGTTATCCAATCCAATCATAAGGAAAGTGGGATCATCTATTATCTCCACGAGTCCATAGTTAACCCCATGGATTGGGGTATGCTCTGGCTTTTAAGAGAAATTTGTCAACCCAGCCACACAGAATTGATCAAGGTGATAGCTGAGTTATGCAATTGTGGAAGAATTCATCCCATGTTCCTGCTTTTCAAATGGTCATATGCCCATGCAGTCCCATTATTTTCCCCACAGAAAAACAGACATGAGGATTGTGTATACATGAGCTATTGTGGCAATTTCTCTGAAGTTTACCTCAAGTTGTCTAGCTTAGGCAAACAACATTCAGAGACAATCACAACTAGCACGCATCTGCAAAGATGTGTTGCTGAAACAATTTTTCTCTCTAAAATCAGCCTTGTTTCCAGAGCTAGCCCAATTGAGACTAATTTGTTTGCAAAACAAGTTTGATGCTAATAAACTTGGCCTAATTATTTACATAAGCTTGGCAAGAATAGCAACTGGCCACACAGATCTTTTAAAAACCTCTTTGCTGGAACTTTTAAAAGGAATATACATTGAACTTTTAGTAGCCTCTCTAGGCCAGAAACTAAGCCAAGTCCTTGCCATCAGACATGTGCGCAATACCTACATATTTGGGAGAATTCTTCTTCACGAGGTCCACAAAGTATCCACAGTTTCCTGCACCTGCCAGGTGCTGCTGGGAATTCTGTAAGCAGGGTATTGTACCAACATTTCTAAGGAGACTTATGGCTCCATGTTTCATAAAGGCAGCCTCAATTCCTTGAAGCCATCTGGTCGTATCTGAGTCCATGCATGTCTCTCTCAAAATATGACAATCCATTCAAAGCCTTGGTAAAATAACCAATGTTTCGAATGGTGTCCCGTTACAGGGAGAACAGATTCTTATTGAATTTATGCAAACATTACAATGGCCATGGAAGAAAGAATACTCACTGTGACTTTTTGAATTTGAGAGAGTTCAGGTGGAGAGAAAAGTTAAATGCCTTTATTTGTTCACAAAGGAATATTTTGTCACATTTCTGTAAGTCATAGATATCTTAAGAGAAAGTTTCCTTAATCTGGAAGAGCAGACGTTAGAGAACCGGCAATGTTTCAAACAAGACTCACAAAATTATAATCATCTTCAGTTCATTTAGTCCCATGTTACTAATTCTTGTTCAGTTTGAATGAGGCTTTTTAATTCTGAAAATTCTTATCCATTTCAGTTTTATGATCTTAAAGATATCAAATACCTGTATTTGTCTTGAAAGTCCTTTTTATGAGTCTCCTTGAAGGTGAACTATGCTTTGTAAGAGCATCGGAATTTATAAATGACAAAAAAACCCCTCAGAAATGGACATTGTTAATGATCTGATATGGGAGTTCATTATGATGCAACTGACAAGGAAATTTGGTTATTTCTGTGACACAGAACACTTCAAAAATCAGAATATTGAGTGATGCCCTTATACCAGAAGGGAACACATCAAATAAACAAGCCTAATTTGTCAAAGAGACTTCATTTGTGATTTAAATCTGGGGGAAGTTTGTTAAAACCTTAGAAAGTTAAAGCACATGCCTAAATAAGATTATAGATTATTGACCACCTGCTAAAGACAAAACAAAACTGTTTTTTCTGGGAAGACAAAGAAAAGAGAAAACAGCTTTGTTTACATTTTCTTATCAAGAGCAGACCAACAATTCAAAAAAAGTTTTCTTTTTAACAGAGAGAAAGCAGATTTTCAATCTTATACAAGTGTACTTTTAAAATCCATTCATTACAACCTTAGTCCATCTTGACCACAGATAAAATTCCTTTCCAAAGATTTCTCTTCACAAACCTTCTACAACTTTTTTTTGTTGTTCAGATTTTGTCCCAAGCCATGTCTCTCCAAACAGCCAGTCTCACTTAGGACAAAATTACTTTCTTTTACCTTCAACAAAAATGTGTTTCCATTCCTTGGATCTTTCTTACACATACAGAGTTGCTTCCCTTATTTCCAACAATCTAATTCACACTTAGCAGAATTTTAACTCTCAACAACCTTAGTCTCCAGTGAAAATTAAGTAGTAACCAATTGTGAACTGTTACACCAGAATTCTTTAAATGGCGAATTTATGACAGATTAAACACAAAGCAAGTTTTTCAACAGACCCAAATATCCTTGGTTTCTCTGCAATAAGAAGTCAAAAACACAAACCTTATGATTAGTGATAAATGCTTTAGTATGTTATTCTATTTGGAAAAGACCTAGATGTCTAAAGAATTTAATCCTAATTTATCATCCAAGTACAACTAACTTTAAAGTTTCAGGTTACCAAAGACTGTGAAAGCTATCTTAACAATTACCCATGAAAACTTTGAGACAGACAAAATTAACCATCATTTTAAGTCACCTTTTTGGTAAAAAAAAAAAAAAAAAAAAAAAAAAAATTGCATCGGAGATAACATGAGCTTATTTGACCTTTAGTAAACCTCGGTTATAAAATTTTCATATTTAGTGCTGATAAATCTAAAGCCATGTCTATTTTAATTAAACCAACAAACTAAACTAGTTTAAATACTGAATTATGTTCCATTGGTTCCAATCAAAAGTCAATCAATTTGGTCTCCGTTGTCAACTTTTACCTGGTACACCGGTGGGGAAATCTGAAGTGGGCACTGTTAAGTCTGAGGGGGTGCTCTTCACTGCTTGACAGCGAGGGTAGTAGGAGGAGCCAATGGTGCCAGAGGCACAGAGGATAGTGTAGAAGCCAGGTATGTTGGCTGTAGCCAATGTGGTGCAGAAACAGGACGAGGGCATGCAGAAAAGGCAATGTGCACCAGCAGGCAGAGAAAAAGGGTTCCATCTCATCAGCGTGGACAGATAAGCAGATACCACGTTTTTATCTTTGTGTTTTGTTTTCCCACCAAAATGGAAATATGCAGTCCATGTTAGGCCAAAAAAGACAGGAAACTTCCCAAAAGAAAGGTAGTTTTTGGCAGCTGCTTGGCAATATGCCTTAAAGTTCCCATCCCGAGGTAGGCTAACCACACTTGGCTCCAATTAGAGCCATTATAGTCCAGGAAATGAATGAGGGAGAAGCCCCCACATCTATTAGGAGGAGGAAAAGTGAGAGAGGAGCAGTGTCCCTTTTATTAGGGATGGCTCATGATTCCTCCAGCAATTTGGTTCTATCAGGAATAGGCTAATTAGATAATTATCATCCAATATATCAGGAGGGAGTTTACTGGCCTGGTTAAGTGACCAAACATGTTCTGCAAGAAACTGTTAGGTCCAGGTCCTAATTTAGAGCCCTGAAGCCCTGGACCTAGGGTAACTCTGTTCATTTGTCCTGTTTCCTGCAAAAGAGATCTAACTGATAGATCATACTGAGGCCATGCAGTGCTACAGGAGAGCAGTCCTTTCTAAAATTTTGCAATCCAAATTGTTTCTAGTGTATTAAAAGGCATTCCAAGGGAAAGTCCTGGGGAACTGAAGAGAGAAGGTCCATTACCAAAAATTCCCCCTGACTCCTGGACAGCATCCCACACAGGATATGTTAGAGGGTCCGGGTGTCAAAAGTCACTGGAGGCATCCCTCAAACGAAATCGCTATTGATCACCATCCTGCCCTAAAAGGCCCCACAGGAAGAATGCCAGCCTCCCACCTCCGCCTTTCCCATTGTATCCTAGATTACAGATGGGTGCCTGGTGAATGGACCGAAACATCATGATACCTTGCTGTGAAGGCCATGCTCTTTTTAACCCATTGAAAACACTAGAAAAGCTTTGCAAGGGCACATTACCCAGTTTTGTAATTTAAGTCGTTTATAGAGGACATTGGTGGAAAACAGCATGGAAAGAAATCCATAATGGTCTAAGAGACATTCCAACACATGTAGTCTTTACCGTCAGTTTCCCTAGGAAATGTCCCCAGTTGGCTTTTAATTCAACTGGATACTAGTTTCAGCGACTCTGAGTGAAGTCTTGTTGTCAGAAGTGGGTAGACCAGAGATGTGAAGGGGATAACATTAGACCAATGAAGGAAACTCACACTGGAGTCTTAAAGATCAGCAGCCATCCTGGTAATGTAGGTGGCTGTCTTGGGCCCAAGACAGATAGCTTGTATAAGGGCAGGAATAAAGAGAGGGCATCAAGTTTCCGGGTCTTATTACCCTTCTGGCCATGGTGCGAACTTCACAAAACTCAGCTTTTCTCTGCCCTGTAGAGTAGTTATGGGCTAGAGGTTTCTCGCCTAAGCAATCGACATGAAAGTGTCCCAATAAGATCATACTCCTTGGAAAGCCTGTGAAATGAAAATAGAAGGAGAGAAGAGAAAATGCTCACCAGGTTTGAGCTGAGGCTCAGTGTCCATATGAAAAGACTTGAAGCCCCACGTAAGATCCTCAAATGATGTGGTAAGTGTTGGGGTTCAGAGCTGATTGCCGAGAAAGAATTCTGGAGACATCTTCAGTGCAAAAAGATGGTTTTATTAAAACACAGGGACAGGACCCATGGGCAGAAAGAGCTATACTGGGGTTGTGAGGAGTTGCTGAATATATACTCTCAAATTGGGAGGGGGTTAGAAAGACCATAAGTTTCTAAGGAATTTTGGAAGCAAGGTTTCTAGGACCTTGAGGGGCTAGCTGTTGTTAGGAAAAGGTCATTTATTACCGTCTAGTAAAACCTCAGTCATGAGACCTTTCAGATGTATATCAGTGGGCCATATGCTTGGAGGATGATTGTTAACATACATCTTGCTGGGTAGAGATAAAGGAAGTTTCCACAGGAATTTCTATATGTTTAAACTAGACTCGCAGGATCCTGGAGGTCAGGATAATGTTAAGCAAATGTTGCGTTTTGCCCTTAGCAAAGTATTAACACTGAGGCAGTTGAGTTCCTAGAGGAAGGCCACTCTGGCTGTCTCAAGGCCTTGTCAGTGGGTTGTGGGTTAGAAGGAGGTTTAATTTTTTCCTTCTGCCTTTGTTCCCCACAATACTCCTACCTTCTCAGGGCTTTATAAACAGGCTCTGCTAGCCTCAGGCATTCTTATACAATGTCCTTTGTAAGTTTATCTCAGACCCCATCCCCCACAAGAAACAAATCTGTTCTCTCTGGACAGTAGCAGATTTTTTTTTTTTTTTTGTCTATTTATTTATTTATTTATTTATTTTAACGTTTATTTATTTTTGAGAGGCAGAGCACGAGCCAAGGAGGGGCAGAGAGAGGGAAACACAAAATAGGAAGTGGGGTCCAGGTTCTGAGCTGTCAGCACGGAGCCTGACGCGGGGCAAGAACCCACAAACAGTGAGATTATGACCTGAGCCAGAGGCTTAACTGATTGAGTCATCCAGATGCCCCAGCAGCAAATCTTAAATTACAAAGCTCTTCCACCTCTGCTTTCAAAAGATCCTTCTGAACTTAGAGAGTAATTAGAAATATTATCTCACTATTTTCACAATCCCCTTCTGAGGAAATAGATGACCAGAATTTCTCCTAGGTCCTCCTACAAATGGTTTGTAAAAGGCCAATATCCAGGTGCTAATAGAAGCCAACTTTGAATTGTGTACCCAGGAAGAAAGCTTTTGTTAAAATGTGGTATATGTAGTTTATAAAAGCATAAATCGTTGGGTTCCCACTTTAGTTGAAATTCTCCCTGATACAAAGAAGTAAATTTATTAAAAAGATGAGTCAATCCATTGAAATTGAAGCTGTAATCCAGGTGTTTGAGGAATTAGAAACAACTGTCCTTATCTTACAAATGTCTACAAAAACAGAAATACAATTTAAAGTCCACTTATCTTGATCATTCTCCACAACTTGCCTACTCCTCTGAAAATGTTTGTGGCTATTGCTAAAAAAAATAATAACAAATAAATAAATATAAATAAATAAATAAATAAATAATGAGATAGCGAAACAAAATTGTTTTGTCCTTTAAATAAAAAGTAAATTTTAAATAGCAATCACTCTGAAACTTTAGAAAAAAAATTTTTTTCACATTATTTCTCTTTCCATTAAAATTATAAATCTTATGTTGTTTTTGAAATATAACATAAGCCCACAGTATCCTGATACTGGAAAAAAAGTATATATATATATATATATATATAGAGAGAGAGAGAGAGAGAGAGAAGAAAAATATATAGATAAGATATATATAGAGAAAGAGAGAGGAGAAGAGGGAGAGATAGAGAGGGAGAGGCAGAGAGAGAAAGGAGAGAAGGAAAGAGAGAGAAAGGGAGACAGCAAGAAGAGAGAGAGAGGAGGAGAGGGAGAGGCAGAGAGAGACAGAAGAGAGAGAAAGAGAGAGAGAGAGAGACCTTTTAAAAATTTCAAACTTCTAAAAATGCTCTCATGACCAGACGATAGCATCTCTGCTAACACGCTGATATACTCAATATACATCCACTTTGAAAAAAATTAAAAAAAGAAATCTTACTTTCTCTGTGCCTTTGTGATATAAATTTTCTACTCCCATCTTCTCTAAGACCTCAAAGCCATTTTTTTGTCATGCAAATACCCACTTTCTGGGCATTCTTATATATTCATATATATGCATATGTATCCACATATATATTCTTATATTTTTGTATTCTTATATATTAATTAATTAAATAAATAGAAGTGTTTAGAAATTGGGCCAGTAGTATCCTCTCCACAAATATTAGTTTACATCTTGCCTGTGTATTGTGTGTGTGTATCTCCATGTATGCTGTAAATATGAAATGCTCTCTTTATTTCTGAATGTCATTGCTAAAATTAATTTGTAAAAGAGCTCTATTTAATTGTTGTGAAAGGAAGCACCTGTACGGATTAGGCATCTTAAACCCAGAAAGATAAACACTAACCCAAATGTTTTTCAAGCTCATGTGATCTGGAAAAATATACAGTATTAAAGCTCATTTAAGGTTGTTGGTTTAATTAAAGTAGCCATGTCTTTAGAGCCAACAACATTAAATATAAAACTTTTTTTCTGCTTGTGTTTAAAAGCCAAATAAATTCATGGCATTTATTTTGCCAAAATTTGTCAGAAAGGAAAAAAAAAACCAAAACCTTGGAAAAATGGTTGACTTTAATACCTCATGAAGTTTTGTGGGTAGAGTGGGCATAATTGTTAAGAATAAGTAAATTAAATATATATATAAGAAAAATAAAATTTTGTAGGTAAGCTTTCGAATAGCCTTTAAAATCTTTGGTAATCTAAAATTTTAAAGTTTTGCTATGTTAAATGGTGAATAAAATTAAATTTATTGATTATTTAGGTCCTTTCCAAATAAAATAATGAAACATTAAGTACTGAACAGGGTTTATATCTACTTGTCATATTACAGAGAAACTAAAGATAAATTTGGGTCTGTTAGTAAACAGTTTATGCTTTTTAAAAAGATTGCACTATGGAAAAATATATGTTTTTGAAAATTGTGAAATATATTCATAAATTTGTCAATCTAAAGAATTCTTGTATAACAGTTCACAATTCCTTACTACTTAGTTTTCACTAGAAACTAAAGTTTCTAAGCATTCAGAATTCTAATAAATGTAATTAAGACTACTGGAAATAAGGGAAACAACATTGTATGTGAGGAGAGTAAGATTTCTTTTGGTAAGAAAGAGTATTAAGAGTAAAATACATATTGGTTGAGGAAAAATAAAATAATGGTGTCATAAAATAAGACTGTTTACTTAAAGAGGAAAATTTAGGCCCAAGTATGAATGTAAAAAAGAAAGTTGTTGTAGAAGGTTTATGGAGAAAGAATCTTTGAAAGAAATTTGATGTGTAGTCAGTACTAGCTAAGATTAGGATATATTTAAATAAGTGAATTTTAATATCAAAAGTACATTAGTACAAAGTTTTTTTTTTTTTTTTTTGTTAAAAGTACAAACTTTTCCTGAACTATTGATCTGGTATTCATAAGAAATTATAAACAACATTTTTCTTTACGTTTTAAGTTATCTGCCTAAAAAACAAGATTCTGTTTTCCAAAATAATTTCTAGGTTTATGAAGTCTTTGATAACTTAAGAATCCTGAGTCTTACTTTTGCTAAATTTGCTCACAACCATGTAACCTTCCGTATTTGCCTTTGATATCTTTTATTGTCCCTTTGGTTAAATGGATACTTAGGTATCATTTCATAATGATTTAGGATCCTATTTAATCAAATGTTCAAACTTTTTGATATTGTTGCACATACTTCCCAAAATCAAACTCTAAAATAGTCTTTTGACCACAGTCTAACCAAAAGTTTCAAACAAGCCCTTGGTATGTTTCACAAAATTTTTCTTTTCTTGAAAAGTTAAACTAAGGAGGCTTATTTGGTGTTTTAAATTGCATGGGAAGCATTGCCAAATAAGTGATATTAAACCTTCTTAAGTTACATTTATGTAGATATGTTAGTAAGTGTTCTGAAAATTATAAGAAACTCCTAGAAATCTGATGTCCTGACATGTTATTATCTTGAAGTGTTGTATGTCACAAAAATAACCAAATCTTGTCAATTGCATTATAAAGAACTGTAATCAGATCTTTCACCATGGCCATTTTTAAGTCTTTCTTCAGAGAGTTATATTTTTATTAAGACGCCTCTATAAAAATTTCCTCCATATATGCTTCATCTTTAGTGAGACTCATGGAAAAAACTCTGAGCATTGGCTTCTGATTGAGAAGAAAAATAAAAGCAAAATGTCACCGGCTGGGTGCTCCCTTGCATGCTTATGGCTTCTACAATCTTGCTTGCCTCCTGAGTCCACCAAATATCAGCATAGCACCACTGATAAAGGCCCCCTCCCCTTTTTCTTTTCTCTCTCTACCCTCTACGATCCCAGCCATAAAAAGAGACCATTGCAAGGTTGGGGGCTGGGCTGGCGCTGGTGTGCCCTAAACAGTCTATTCTGATTCCCGGAGTGCGTGTGACTTGTCTCTTCCTGGGTGCCCAGTATTTGCTGTAACATGATAACCTTAAGATTATAAAGCTGAACTAGGTAAAAATTTCCAGAAGTAGTGACAAAATTAGATTCAAGCAGAACGAGAATTAATAACATGAGACTAAATGGAAGAAGATATTATCGTTTTTATTGCTCTTTGTTTGAAACATTGCTGACTTTTAGAAAATGTTTTATTTGTCCAGATTTAAGAATCCGTTGTTTCTTAAGCTAACTGACATGGCAATTTGATCAAATGTACCTTCGTGAGCAAATTGAAACGTTTTTCTCCCGACCCGAGCCCTCCAGATTTTCAGTAAGCATTCTTATATGTTTACGACCATATATTTATTTGCATAAGTTCAATAACAATCTGTTCTTCTTATGTCAGGACGCAACTGGAAACATTGAGTGATTGTATTACCAAAGCTTTGACTGGAATGTCATATTTGAGAGAGACATACATAGACTGAAATATGCAGACAGCTTTCAGGAACTAAGGTTGACTTTATGTAGAGAATAAAGCCCCTTGGAAATAGCAGCCTGTTACCTTGGGGGACATAGAGAAGAGTCAAATCTATAGGTATTGCAGGTGAAATCTAACGGCAAGCAAGTATTTGGCTTGGCTTCTGGCCTGCAGAGACTATTAAAAGTTCAATCTAGAGATTCCTTACGAGAAGTTCCAGAAAAGCAGGCTTTGAAGAGTCTATTTATCAGCCTCTAATCTTGCTGCACTTATGGAAATAATCAGGACAAGTTTTTGTGAAGCTAGACTTATTTTACAAACAAATGAATGTTCATTTGTCTATCTTTGGTAAAAATGAGGGTGATTATAGAGAGGAAATATGTTTCAATAGTGCATCTGTATAGATATTAGATTTTCATACTCCTCATTATAAACTGGACTGGATCCTGATTTCTTCTGGTGCCCTCCAATGCCTGGCCACAACTCGCCAAACTAATATTTTGATTTTTTTCCCCATTTTTCTGACTTGGAATCATTTGAGAACCAAAACTGCCCTTCTTGCCTGAAGCTCTGCAAAAGAAATAAAAACTGATGTAAACTCCAGAGAAATTGATGCAATAGGTCATATTTGGACAATCTCCATGCCTGTTGTTCAGTGGGCCACTCAAGACCGTCAGAGACATCTGAACTACAGAGTAGGAAGATCCATCAGATTGCCACTATTTGCCCTCATTTTTTTTTTAAATGTTTATTCTTGAGAGACAGAGAGACACAGAGCATGAGCTGGGGAGGGGCAGACAGAGGGGGAAACACAGAATCTGAAGTAGGCTCCAGGCTCTGAGCTGTCAGCACAGAGCCCGACGCGGGGCTTGAACTCAACCGCGAGATCATGACCTGAGCCGAAGTCAGTCACTTAACCAACTGAGCCACCCAGGTGCCCCACCTGCCCTCATTCTATCTGAACTTGCTCCAAGTCTGACATCTAGAAGTCTTAACCGCTAAGCCCAGAACTCAGAAACGGGTTAAACACTTGATCCTATCATTAGCCATTGTGTTTCTTTGGTTCTCATAGAAATACCTCTTATTTAATACCTGATCACTTGAACCACAGGCCTAACTTTGAGAATATACATGCATCCCCATCTCTTGAGAAGGGTTCAGTGAGGTGAATGAAACAACCTACCGGTTCAACTTTTAATGTGTGAAATTTTAAGGAAGTTTCAGAGGAGGGAACTTTAAGTCCCGAGGGCAGCCCATCTCAAGATGGACCACTGTGGGATGAAGATTATTCTCAGCTGAAGGCAATGCAGACCCTTTTGGCTCAAGAGAAACTTTTGTCTCTCTCTTAACTACATGAAGAACCTAAGTTGGGAACCTTTCTCAGAGTAAGGGTTATTAGCAAGGGTAGATTTTATCCGAGTGACCCATCCGTCTGGCAGGGCGAATATCTAAGTACCACACATTTGCTCTTCTTTCTATCACCCTGTGAAGTACCTTCCTTTCCTCTGAAGCCCCAGACCCCTGCCCCCTTCTCCTTAGTTCAGGATGACATAAATACCTCATTTTGCCACTGTTTGGAATTTTCCCGTCTGTGTGCATTCCTATACATATGCTAGTAAATTTGATTTTCTCCTGCTAATTTGACTCTTAGCTCAGCCAGCAGGACCCTTGAAGGGAACGCAAATTCTTACTCCCTGACAATAATAGCAATGTTAAAAATTGCTTGAACATAGGAGTGCGTGGGTGGCTCAGTTGGTTAAGCGTCCAACTTAGCCTCGGCTCAGGTCATGATCTCACAGTCTGTGGGTTCAAGCCCCATGTCCGGCTCTGTGCTGACAGCTGGGAGCCTGGAGCCTGCTTCGGGTTCTGTGTCTCAGTCTCTCTCTGCTCCTCCCCCACTTGTGCTCTGTCTCGCGCCAGGGTGGCTTGGTCGGTTGGGCATCCGACTTGGGCTCAGGTCATTGTATCTCGGTTTGTGAGTTTGAGCCCCATGTCCGGCTCCGTGCTGGCAGCTCAGAACCTGGAGCCTGCTTCAGATTCTGTGTCTCCCCATCTCTTGGCCCCTCCCCTGCTCATGCTCTGTCTCTGTCTCTCAATAATAAATAAACATTAAAAAATTAAAAAAAAATAAAAAATAAACAAATAAAATGTAAAAAAAATTAAAAAATTGTTTGAACATTTAATAGAAAAGCAAATTTCTTTGCAAAAGGTGGTTATCGATTATATTGCGCACAAAGATTTGGGTTGAGAACAAGTGGAACTCCTTTTTTTTTTTTTAAGATTTTATTTTCAAGTAATCTCTATACCCAACATGGCACTTGAATTCACAACCCCAAGATCAAGAGAGGCATGTTCTTCCGACTGAGCCAGCCAGGTGTCCGGGGAACGACTTTTTTTGTTGTTTTACAGGAAAATTAAAATTAGAGTTCTCAGAGAAAGATATGGGGCTAGTGTAAGGGTAACATTTAGCATGTGGTCATGCTGACACAAGACTAGTAGAAAAATATATGGATGGCCAAATCAGTAAAAATGAGAGAAACAGGAGGGAAACCCAATGGGCAGTGAGTAGAATACATACCAATAAACATTAACAGGGTGTTATGATAATATACTAAAATGGTATGCACAGAATTCAGCGGAAACATGGAAAAAGAAGCACCTGATTTGCCTCTGAGAATCAAGACAAATTCCAGAGGGGATTCGTTACTTGAAAAATGAACAACAAGTTTATCTGTGAAAGTAGGAACAGGTCGCTCCAATAAAAAATCATGGCTAACCTGGTGCAGGGTTAAGGAGGCGAGAAACACAAAAAGTAGTCAAGAACTAATAGGTCACACTGCAGTGGCAAAGGTGAGTGGAAACCAAGGAAGAAAGGAAAGCTACACTGATAGGCAGGGGCCATTGCAGGAAGCACTTTGATGCAAAAGATTTTAGATGTTGCCCGGTAAGCAGTGGAGATATATTGAAGAATTTTTGGTAGAGGAGTGACATTTTCATGTTTTCAAGTGAAGAGACAAGAGGGCAACAGTAGAATGATGAATTGGAAAGAGGCTTATATAGAAATACTAAAATATATATATATATTCTAATAGATCAGGCAAGAGATGCTGTAACCCTAAGCCAGGAGAGTGACAATATGGGTCAGGGAGAAATGGGAGATTTATAAGACTTTGCATACATTGAATTGACATAATTTAGGGATGGACAGGATTGGAGACTAAAATAATGATTCACTCGTTTCCAAAATATTGAAGGGTTTTTTGGTGTGTCATCTTCCTAGATTATTTCAACCTGCATTACTAATTCCTTACTTTGAACTTCTAGTTACATGTTTGCTTGTGTTTATTTTTTCCTGCTAATTTTAGCTGTTTGGCTTACATTGTTTTATTCTTATATGTAAAGTACCACCAGTGGGGCCACAGTGTATTGTTTTACTTTTCATAAAAACTTGCTCTCACCTCCTACAATAGGAGGAGTATATTTTCCTACCAACCCGTGCTGGGTTTAGTCATGCAAAACTCTTTGTAAAGTGGAATGTGAACAGATATGATATATGCCACATGTACCTAGAAGCTTTAAATGCTCAGCTTTCAGGGCTCAGCTGAGCATTTCTGCATCTTTGCCCTCTGTTGGGAAAATAACACATTCCAGGTCGGGTAGTTTGTTCACCATGGGTGCTGAAAGAAAAAGGAATGTGTGCGATCTCTCAGACCCATTCGCTGCTTTGTGGTGAGGACCTAGATTTGGGGATTGTTTGTTACTGAGGCAAAAACTGACTAACTCAGGGACTATCTGGTCCTTTGGAGCAGAAACCATATTTTTGCACCTAGACATCATTTTTTGCTTGTATCCTAAAGAGAATATTCAAAAACTGGGGTACCCTAAAATGAAGCGTTGGTTTGAAAGGTAGAGGGTTTTTAGAAGAGTGCCCTCTTTGGGACGCAAACCAAAGATCTTGCAGTTTTTCCACAAGACTAGTGCTGAATGACTACCTATCTGCATAATGGCTTTTCTGGTGTTCCTCTTGCATTCCCAGCTAATTACTTTAGAATACCTTCTTCACATTCTGCATCATTGTGGCTCTCTTCTTAGGAATCTGAACATGCCTGGTCCACTCTTTACAGTTATCAGAGATTATTTTGGAGGGTATAAAAGTGTGCAGTGCAGAGTCTTGCATGATGATAAATTATCAATTTTGCCGACCATGTAAATTAGAAAACAAATACAACCATCATCTTCCCCTTCTTTTATTTGTTTATTTATAATTTAATTTAAGTTTTAACTTAAATCCAAGTTAGTTAACATAGAGTGTAATAATGGTTTCAGGAGTAGAACTTAGTGATTCATCACTTAGTTATGACACCCAGGGTTCATCACAACAAGTGTCCTCCTTAATGCCCCTTGCCCAGTTAGCTCATCCCCACACCCATCACCCTGCCAGAAAGCTTCAGTTTGTTCTCTGTATTTAAGCGTCTCTTATGGTTTGCTTCCCTCTGTTTTTATCTTAGTTTTCCTTCCCTTCTGCTATGTTTCTGTTCTGTTTCTTGAATTCCACATATGAGTGAAATCATATGGTATACGTCTTTCTCTGACTTATTTTGCTTAGCACGATCCACTCTAGTTCCACCATGTTGTTGTAAATGCCAAGGTTTCATTCTTTTTGATTGCGGAGTAATATTTCATTGTATCTATATATACCATATCTTCTGTATCCATTCATCAGTAGATGGACATTTGGGCTCTTTCCACCATTTGGCTGTTGTTGATAGTGCTGCTGTAAACATGGGGGTGCATGTACCCCTTCAAATCAGAACTGCTGTATCCTTTGGATAGATACCGAGCAGTGCAGTTGCTGGGTCAGAGGGTAGTTCTATTGTTAATTTTTTGAGGAACCTCCATACTGTTCTTCAGAGTGGCTGCACCTGTCTGCATTCCCGCTGACAGTGCAGGAGGGTTCTTCTTTCTCTGCATCCTCGCCAATATCTGTTGTTTCCTGAGTTGTTAAATTTAGCCATTCTGACAAGTGTGAGGTGATATCTCACTGTGGTTTTGATTTGTAATTATTGATGGTGAGTGATGTGGAACATCTATTCATACGTTCCTTCTTTTTTCTTTCTTTGTCATGCAATGTGAGCTTTGGTGGTGATACGAACACTGAAGGCCATATTTTAGCATTTCAAAGTAAACATATCTTTGTGGAAAATCACTTTGATGTCTTAAATTGGACGGGCCCCTGTAGCCATGATGGGGCAGACTCATAAGACTGAATTTGGACACTGCCCAAAAGAAAGAATTTGGCATCAATAAAAGAATATGCTAGAGTCATTACAATCATCTTTTCCACATTTCCTGAAATAAAATCATTATTATTTATTTCAATGGCAGTGTTAGTTTTACCACTATTAATTACTACGACCGCGACTGCTGCTAGTAATCTGAACCATCTCTGAACATCCCCAGCACTATGGATTTACGTGCATTGATTCACTCACACCTCATGACATTCTTAATCAGAGGCACTAACATTTCCATTTTATAGACAAGAAAAGTGAGGTTGAAGGAGACTAAGCAACTGTCTTATTAAGGCAGTAATCAGGCCTTGAACACCGGTCTGCCTGAGCTCTTATGCACAATTGCTTCCAACGGGTGCTGCAAGGCATGTACAAGTCTACATAATAATTTTAGAAAAAATTATAATTTGTGGTCTACCATTATTCTATCCCCCAATTTTTGTCTCTCATTCCTATTTCTTTTCTCCTTGGGCTCACATCTGGGCCATTTAAAAAAACCGACACACAACTTATGGTATCCATCTTCTGTGGTAACAGATAGTAGCAACATAATCTAGATTGAAATTTACTTCATCATTAGATTTTCAGATTTATTATGTGTGGACTTAGTTATCAGGTATTATTTCCAAATGAGCTTTTTCTTGTAATTGAGAACATTTCATGCACATAAGAAGTAAATTATTTTCATTATTTAGTTTGCAGCACACTTTTTATGAAATGAGAGTCAATATGGCCACTAAAGCCCAAATTCTCTGTTGATTGCAAGCGGCCAGCCATGTCACAGGACAGAACATGGAGCCAGGGTCATTTTTACTGCCACTTAAAGTAACAAACATTCAGCCACTGAAATGCACACACATAAACATGCATCCATAAATAAAAACAAGTGAGATTTACTTTGAATATTATATGCTTTCATTCCACACTTGAAATAACAAGCAAGGTATCTCTTTTAAAGAACTTTAATTTTCAATCCACGCATTAAGTGTTTAAAAAGTCCAATTAGAACTCTTACCTTAATCCTGGTCCAACTTACGATTACTACAGCTTTTGTGATTTCCGTTACCAATATATCTTTTTAAAACATAAACCAAATTATGCATTAAGTCAAATTTAAGCTCCTTGTCACGTATTTAGTTGGATCGTGATTCCATTTGTGTATGCAGACAATTTACCAGGAGAGGGACTTTTAATGTACCCAAAGGATACGAAGCTGGGCTGTGCTATAAGGAAACAAAAAAACTGTTTTTGGTCTCTCTCTCTCTCTCCCTCTCTCTCTCTCTCTCTCTTTTTTTTTTTTTTTTGTATTGCTACAATTTTAAAATCCTCCAGTCTCTCATTATGTCAAACTATATATGCAGAAACAATCTCTCAAGTTTTGTCCAATAATATGCCCACTTTGTGCTACTGCCTACAATTGTAAACATGAGGAAATAAACCTAGGTCCTTCCTCTTTGAGAGAATGGGAATTTGTAAAACATTTCTATCTCCTTTCATGTGTTCATGAGTCCCTACAGATTCTACATAATATAATGTACACGTGTTCGAAAAGACTTCCAAGTGCAGCAATATTCTCCTGGAATCGGAGACTTGCTGTGTTGTCTGTATTATTGAATCCTCAAAGCTACCGTTCTACAAAAATGCAAAGCAAATTTAAAAAGTCTGTATCTATTTCCCCCTCAAACTACTTCTGTTTTACTCCCATTAAGCTGGTTTTCATGCAAGGTTAAGGTGGGGGGGTAGGGAGAAAGGATTTAGACTGAAATAATGCATTTTTTAAAAAGGAAAGAAAGAAATAGGAAAGGAAGAAAGGCTCAGAAAGGGAGAAATGAAAAGACGGAAGGAAGAAAAGAACACAAGGATGAAAGAAATATGCTATATAGATACTCAGTTTTTAAGTACTTTTGCATCTCTGGAGTTTATAATGCTTGTTTGCCAGAAAGAACCATTGGTCTGTCACACGCACAGGTTTTTCTTTTTCTTGGTGACAGGAAAAGTCAGCTATGGTGTTTCAGTCAGTAAAACTTTTAAGAACCATTTCAGGAGGGGATGTGAGTCCCAGTTGTTATTTGTTAGAAACCAGAAGGTGAGAGCGTCAAAGTTTGGAGAAGGGTGTCAGTGGCTTGAAAAATGTCCCAGAGATGACAGTGAAACACTTTTATCAAATACTCCATGATAAATGCTCTTGATAACACAAAGGAAAATGCTGTGTGAAATCATGAGGCTATCAACAATATCATGTGTGAAATTATTCAGAAGAATTAATTTCTAAAGATGAAGAAGTTTAGGAATATATTAACCAATTTACTTTGCTTATATTTTTCTTCTTATATGTGTACAAGATGAATTTATAATAGATACTTACGTCAAAGAGGTTTTGTAGTACATACAAAATAAAAATTCAGAAGCATCATTTAGTCAGTAGTTTTCTGTTTCTCGGTAATACATAAATAAAAGTTACATTTTGTTTCCAAAACAATAATGCACATTTAATTTTACTGAAATTTAATTTTGAAAGGAAAAAAAAAAACACAGGAGAAAAAGGCAAAAGGTTTGTATGGTCTGAAAAGAAACCAGAGTATACGAAAAAGTGCTCAACATCACTAATCATCAGGAAAATACACGTCAAAACCATGATGAAAAATCACTTCACACCTGGTAAAATGGCTATTATCAAGACAAGAGATAAGAAATGTTAGTGAGAATGTAGAGAAAAGGGAACACTTACAGAAAGTTGGTGAAACTGTAAGTTGGTACAGCCATAATGGAAAACAGTATGGTCATTCCTTAAAAATCCTAAAAAGTTAACTATCACGTAATCCAAGCAATCCCACTCCTGGGTGTATATCTAAAGGAAGTGAAATCAGTATCTTAAAGAGATATCTGCACACCCATGCTCATTGCACCATTGCTCCTAAGAGTAAAGATATGGAAACAACCTAAATTCTGATGGATGAATAAAGAAAATGTGGTATACAAAACAGAATTAGGAACAAATAGAAAATCTGTACAGACCAACAGTGAGTCAAGAGATTGAATAATCAAAACACTCCCAACACACAAATCTCTCAAGCCAGAGAGCTTCACTGGTGAATTCTACCAAATACTTAAAGAATTGACACCAATCCCACGCAAACTTCCAAAATATCAAGGAAGAGAGAACATTCCAGACTTATTCCATGAAACCAGCATTGCCTTGATTTCAAAAGCAGAAAAAGATAAGAAAATAAATCTTTAGACCAGTATCTTTGATGAATAGAGATGGAACAATTCTCAACAAAATATTAGGAAACTGGGGCCGCTTGGGTGGCTCAGTTGGTTAAGTGTCTCACTTTTGATTTTGGCTAAAGTCATGAGCTCATGGTTTGTGAGGTTGAGGCCTGCACTGGGCTGTATACCAGCAGCACGGAGCCTGTTTGGGATTTCCTCTCTTCCTCTCTCTGCCCCTCTGCCATGCTCTCTCTCTCAAACTAAATAAATTAGCATTAAATAAATAAATAAATATGCATATATATATATATATATATGTATATATGTATATATATACAAACTGAACTCAAGAATACATTAAAAGGATCATACACCATACACCATGACCAAGTGGGATTTTTTTTCTGTGATGCAAGGTTGGTTCAACATATGCAAACTAATATATGTAAATAATCACATCAATAAAATGAAAGATAAAAATCACGTGATCATCTTAATAAGCACAGAAAAAGCATTTGGCAAATACAACATCCTTTCGTGTTAAACACCCATAACACGTTAGGGGCTCCTGGGTGGCTCAGTCGGTTAAGCATCTGACTTCAGCTCAGGTCATGATCTCACAGTCCGTGGGTTCGAGCTCTGCATCCGGCTCTGTGCAGACAGCTTGGAGCCTGGAGCCTGCTTCGGATTCTGTGTCTGCCTCTCTCTCTGCCCCTTCCCCGCTCATGCTCTGTGTCTCTCTCTGTCAAAAATAAATAAAACATTTTAAAAAATTAAAAAAAAAATCACAGGTTAGGTATTAATGGAGATACCTCAAAATAATAAAAGCCATATTGACAAACTCACAGCCAACATTAAACTCAATGGAAACAAATTGAAAGAATTTCCTGAGATCAGGAATAAGACAAGGTTGTCCACTCCCACCTCTCCTATTCAGTATAGTACTGGAAATTCTAGCGACAGCAATTAGGCAAGACCAGGAAATAAAAAGCATCCAAATCAGAAACGAAAAAAGCAAAATTCCTGGTATTTGCTGATATATATATATATATATATATATATATATATATATATATATATAGAAAATCCCAAAGAGTCAAACAATTATTGGAATTAATCAATGATTTCAGTAAAGGGGCAGGTTACAAAATAAATTTGCAGAAATCCGTGGCATTCCTTTACACTAACGATGCAGCATCAGAAAAAGAAATACAGAAAACTATCCCAGGCCCCAAAACATCAAAAAACAGTAAAATATTTAAGAATAAACTTAACCAAGGAAGTGAAAGATCTGTACAGTAAAAACTATAAGACTTCTCTGAAAGAAAACAATGAAACAGCAAGACTTCCCCTGCCCATGGACTGGAAGAATTAATATTGTTAAAATGGCCATATTACCCAAAGCTGTCTACAGATTCAATGCAATTTCAATAAAAATACCAAAGGCATTCTTCACAGAAATAGAAGAAATAATTCTAAAATTTGTGTGAAACCTCAAAAGACCCCAGATAGCCAAAGCAATCCGAGAAAAAGGAAAAAAAAAAAAAACCAAACAAACAAACTGAAGGTATCATGCTTCCTGATCTCATACTATGCTACAAAGCCATGATAATAAAAACAGCATGGTACTGGCACAAAAATACAAACACAGATCAATAGAACAACATAGAAAGCCTGACATATATGCTCAACTAATATTTGACAAGGGAACCTAGAATACCCAGATGGGGAAGGATAGTCTCTTCAACAAATGATGCTAAGAAAACTGGAGAAACACATGCAGAATATTGAAATTACACTCCTATCTCTCACCATTAACAAAAATTCACTCAAAATATGTCAAAGACTTAAATGTAAGACTTGATTCCATAGAACTCCTAGAAGAAAACACATGGAAGGAACTGACTGATATTGGTCTTGGCAATGAGTTTTTGGATATGATGCCGAAAGTGCAAAGAACAATAGCAAAGTCAAGAAATGGGACCACGTCAAACTCAAAAACTTCAACACAGCAAAAGAAGCAGCTAACAAAATTAAATGTCAACCTGCCGAATGGGAGAAAATTTTTGCAAAACATATATCAAATAAAGGGTATTAACCCACAATATATGATGAACTAATGCATCTTAACAACAATGACAACAAAACCAATCTGATTAAAAAATGAGCAGAAGAACTAAATAGACACTTTTCTAAAAAGGGTGTGAAAATGGCCAACAAGCACATGAACTGATACCCAACACCACTAATCACCAGGCAAATGCAAATCAGAACCACAATGAGATATTACCTTATACCTATTAGAATAGCTATCATCAAGAAGACAAGAGACTAGAGCTGGTGAGGATTGCTGAAAAGGTAATTCTTTTTCTTTTTTTTCAAATGTTTATTTATTTATTTTGAGGGAGAGAGGGAGTGTATGCAAGTGGGGGAGGTACAGAGAGAAAGTGAGAGAGAATCCCAAGTAGGCTCTGTGCTATCAGCGTAGAGGAGCCTGATGCGGGGCTTGATCTTACAAGTCGTGACATCATGACCTGAGGTGAAATCAAGCACTGGATGCTTAACTGAATGAACCACTCAGGCACCCTGAAAAGGGAATTCTTATACACTGTTGGTGGGAATATATACTCGTCCAACCACTATGGAAAACAATATGGAGGTTTCTCAAAAAATTAAAAATAAATCTACCATATGATTCAGCAATTCCACTTCTGGTTATATCCCCAAAGGAAATAAAAACAGAATTTCAACAAAATATACGCAGACCCCTGCTTTATCATAGCATTGTTCACAATAGTCAAAACATGGAACATGACCATCAATGATTGGGTAAAAAAGAAGTGGTGTATATACACAGTGGAATATCACGTAGCTGCGAGAAAGGAGCATATCCTGTCATTTGACTCATGTTGTCACATGCTGTCACATGCTGAGACGTTGATGGAGCTTGTGCTGTATGATATCATTATATCTAGAATCTAAAAAAGTTAAACCTTAAAAAAAATAATAGTAAAATGGTGGTTACCAGGGAATGGCAGGTGGGGGTATAAGATTGATGGCATGAAATGGTACAAATTGTAATGAGTAATAAATAAGCTGTAGCGATCTAATGCATAGTATAGTATAATGAATGCCGGCAAAAAATTGTATTTTAATGGTGTAATGTGATAAATGTAGCTTCAATGGCAAGTATATTAAAGCGTATAAATGTATCAATGTAACATGCTGTACACCTCAATTTTATAAAATATAACATGTCACATGTATCAAAATTTTAAAATGTGTATTTTATATATATATATGTGTGTGTGTGTGTGTGTGTATGCACACAGACACACAGTGTGTGTCTTTAATCTAATAAATAAAGATTAAAAAAAGAAAAGTGAGAGATTTAACTTTCTCTCTCTCTCTCTCTCTCTCTCTGCTTGAATGGGATTGATAACAAAAACACACAAGGAAGATACGGGTGGCATCCCTCCATTGGAGAGGTAGGGGGAAAGTCACTTGTCAAAGGAGGAAGCAAAAAGTGACTTCTCATCTACAGGTGAGGTCAGGACACCAGTGACTGAGATGGGCAGTTGGTGTGATGGTGTAATCTCGGAAGGCCACTGGATTTATGTAATCTGGGTTCTATATCCCCTGTTAGAGATAAAGGACATTGACTTGGGGTCTTCTTGAGTATTCTGTTTCCGTCTTCCTTGGAGAGATCCCTCTCTACCCCACTTTCCTGTGTTGGGTCAACTGGCAATGGTGTGATTCTACTGGGAGTAATCAAAGGTTTGGAGGCCAGTGGTAGGTCCTGCCAGTGTGCACCATGGCTTGGTACAAACAAGTGGGTACCCTCCTGCCATCTGCAGTAAAATTTTCTTAATAACTGTGATAATGTTGTTGATTGTGGGGCTCTTAGGTAACATCACTGCCATTTTACACTTCATCTCTATTCCCATTCATGCAGACATGAGTTTATTGACCTGGCCAACTCTTTCTGAGATTTGTGTTAAAGGTCTTTGCTCTCAAAATCTTACCATACTTTCACTTGATCTTAACTTCATCTGATAGCACATCCTCATGTTTCGGAATTGGCATTATTAAAGATATAGTCTGTATCATTGAAAATAGTCTTGTTTCTGTATTTCATTCTCCTTTATTTCTTCCCCAAGTGGAAATTTCCAAGAAAAGAAGGGGCAACATCAGCTTTCCTCTACTACTTACAAATCTGTAAGGATCCTGTAACCCACCTTTATTTTTCACTTTTCTGAATAAATGTCCATTTGGTTCCACAATACTCCACACTTTCCTCACTGACTTAAAATAATATTTTTGTAATTATGAAATTCTTATATTTATTCTTTCCTTGTTTATTCATCTTCATTTTCATTAGTGTTTATTTATGCCAGCAGCACATTTAATTATTGAATTTACTGAATATATTTAACTATCAGAAATGGCTGAATTTTTCAGTGTTATTGTTTTGATCCTACACTCTTATAAAATCTATTTGTGACGTTAGCTTCATGAATATAAACACACATATAGATGCGATTTTGTAGTATTTATGGATGAATTTGGGAAGGAATGCTAGTATTTTGAAATTTTAGCAATAAATGCAGTAAATAATTGAGTTATTCAAAAATTTACATATTTATATTCGACCGTAAATTTTTGTAATCTTTGGTAATAGATGAGTCCAGTTAACTTTATTATTTGATTTTAAGAAGATTTTTACTTGCTGCTATGAACTAGATTTATTCTTCCATTGTGTTCTAGTGGATTATATTTGGTTTATGAAAAATTCTTTTTTGTTCATGCTCCCGTTTTTTGTTTTGTTGCCTTTCTGAATTTTTCTAACTTTTCTAAAAAGATCCAACATATATTTTGTGAAGTACAAAAATAAGTACAGAAAAAATATATGCTCATTGGGGGAATTTTTTTTCAAATTTATAGAAATATATAAACAAACAATCACCCACTATTATTTGTACACCGAGTATTACCCTCTTGTCTTTTTCCGTGTATATTCATGCATAAATACCAACAGCAAAGTTATGTGGGATATATAATTTTGTGTTATAGTTTTCCAATTTAGAATATCTTCCCACATTATTAGTTATTCTTCACAAACATCATCTGTAAAGGCTGAAACATATTCTAGACTACGGTTATGACTAAGTTATTTTCATTTATTTACACAGTTTGATTTCTAAGTTTGCTGACATAATTATTATCTCGCTAGGGTCTTGTACATAAACTTTTATTTGAATCCCATACTTTTCTCTAGTTTCATCTCATAGAAATAGTATTGCTAGATCAGATGACTTCAGATGCATTTTCAGGTACATGAAGGAATTAAACTGAAAAGAAGGAAAATACCTGGTTTTTGTATAAGGGTAAGATCTCTCCATACATCCTGGGAAAGGTCATGCGAATCAGTAAAGAGGGTAGATAAAAGTATCCAGAGCCCATGGTGGTGGAGAACCAGGAGAAGAAGAATGAAATAAACCTTATTACATAAAAGTGAGGGTGCCGCAGAGCTGGGAAACAGTAGAGGCGAGGAGAATGCAGTGGAATCCCAGTGCAGATGAACATAGATAGCAGGAACCAGAGTGTGTCCATAGTAGGAAGGGGTCTCTCCCTGAATGGGGAAACACTGAAAGCTTCCTTTTAATATGTCTTCTTACATTGTGGCTCAAATCTCCAAAAACAATCATTCAGAGAGTCACTCAGGTGGAAGATGCATTGCTTTCCAAAAAATTATATATATATATATATATATATATATATATATATGTATACACACACACACACACACACACACACACACACACACACACACTTTTTGAGCAGTTTTAGGTTCACAGCAAAATTTAGCAGGAATGACAGCTAGATACCCCTGCCCTGACACACCCACACACTATCCCAACCACGCTACCAACATTCTCCACCAAAGTGGTGCATTTGTCACCACTGATGAGCCTATATTGACATGTCATTCTTACCCAAAGTCCATAGTTTATATTAAGGTCAACTCTCGGTGTAACACATTCCGTGGGATTTGACAGGTACTCACCACTGTGGTATCATATAGAATAGTTTTATTGCCCTAAAAACCATCTGTGCTCTGCCTATTCTTTTCTTTCTCTACATCCCCGGTAGCCATAGATTTTTTAAATTGTTTCCATAGTTTTGTCTTTTCTAGAATATCATAAAGTCAGGATTATGCACTATGCAACCTTTTCAGAGTGGCTTCGTTCCCTTAACAATATGCATTTAAGATTCTTCCACAGCTTTTTTGTGACTTGACGGTCATTTATTTTTAGCACTTAATGATATTCCGTTGTCCAGATGTGCCACAGGCATCCAGAAAGGCATCTTGGTTGCTTCCAAACTTTGGCAGTTATGAATAGAGCAGCTATACATATCCCTGTGTGGGGTTTTTGTGTGAACATAAGTTTTGAGCTCCTTTGGGTAAGTATGAAGGAATGCAAAGGCGGGGTCACATGATACAGTATGTTCAGTTTTGTGAGAAGCTCCCAAACTGTCTTAAAAAGTAGCTCTACCCTTTTGCCTCCCCATCAGCGATGAATGAGAGTTCCTGTGGCTCCATGTCCTTGTCAGCACTTGATGTTGTTAGTGTTCTGAATATTGGTCAATCTAACAAACACGTGGTGGTAGATCATTGCTGCTTTAATTTGCATTTCCCTAATAACGTATGCTGTGGGGCATCTTTTCACGTGCTTATTGGCTATCTGTACATCTTTTTTGGGGAGGCTGAATGTTCTTTATAACGCAGCCTTGGAAGTCACGGGGTCAGATCTTTGATGAAGCTGTCAAAGCCTGCCTAAATTGAAGGGGAGGGAACGTAGACCACTCCGGGGGTGGAAGGTGGCAAGGTCACATTGCAGAAGAGCATGTGGGGTGGGAGGTATTGATGCAGACATCTTTGGGGAAATGCAATCTACCACAGGCAATCTGTCTCAGAGGAGACAGAACAGCACCTGTGAAGAATGCTCAGAGAAACCAAGCCAAAGTGTAGAGAGGACTAAGTGTATTTGGAAGAATATCTTCTGAAGAAGTGATTAACGCCGTCTGGGTTATTTGACAGATCACCATTTAAAAACACTGATTTTTAACCAGAGGATAGGGTAGTAGGCCAGTATGTCCTCATACACCCCCCCAACCTCAGCATCTGGTTAAGTTTTAAGTTCATGACACTAGAAGTGATGTATTGAGAAAGTCATGGAACCTATGTAGGTCTCCATTATCTCATCCTTAAAAAGTGGGTAGTGAACTAGAGTTTCTATAAGATTTATTCCAGCTCATCTAAAGCTATATATTTTTATAGCTAACTTACCAGGAGACCAATTTCTCCTTTATGTAAAGATGAAAAACACCTAAGGATTAGGGTCATTTAGGAGGTCATAGCGAAGGTTACCCGGCATTTTTACTCATTTTGAGGGAACCCCTAGAGAAATGAAACAAATATACCAAACTGCTCAGTATTGGCTTTCTGTTTGGTCCTTCTGCCCTGATTCTGATTCTGGAAGAAGGGCCTTTTTCCACAGAGAACACAGATGCTGGCAGATAAAGAGAAGGAATAATTCTTCCAATCCTGGTTTCTTTCAAGTGTTCCAGAGATGAGCAGTTCCAAAGATGAGCATTTCCTGTAAGTTCCTCACCCACAAAAAAAAAAAAAAAAAAAAAAAAAAAAAAAAAAAAAAAAAAAAAAAAGCTCTGAGAGGTCTTCTTACAACCCTCAGGTCAAAGTTTAAAAAGGGAAATAAATAGGAAAAATCTTGTGACATCATTTCCCTACGTGGCTCTCATTTCTTGCAGTACTTTACTTTTCTGTCATTTGCACTGGCTCTTCAGGTCCAAATGTCAGGTATCAGAATTCAAAGTGAAACACTTTCCCTTACTTCTGTGTGTTTCTGCTCCCCAGAGTCCTAAGCCTGAATTTCAGATTCTATTTTTATAGTCTTCACAGTCGAGTGATGTGGATCATATTGATTGGAGCCAGTTAGGTGTTGAGAGAAATTTCTTTCACTAAAAGCTTTGCATGGCTTGAAAGAGGAGAGATTCAGGCAAGCAGTCAGCCTCAGTATTCGGGAAAAGTCGTTTCCAATGAGCGCTGGCCATTGTTCCTTAAAGCCTAGCCTTCCGCCGACATCCAACAGTTACAAGTGGAGCTGCCAGTGTCACCGGTCAGCTTCTCCAGGGTCACCTCATGTTGATCTGAACGTCACAGGTGATTCATTAATGCGCCAGGCTGATTGTTGCTTTTTCTGGCACAAAATAAGACGTTTTTATTGAGCCCGTAACGAATGGCATGTAACATGCCATTTACGGGCTTTTCCCGTTTGCCATGTCAGCTCAAACACCCTTTCTTCAGAGAAAACGTTCCCTGCCCCTCATTCTACAGTTTTCAGCCCAGTCTAGTCCAGGAGCCTCTTTTCTGTGACGTTTCTATGATATGTTGAGCTTGTGTAGAGTAGTTACATGCTTATTAATTTTATCACTTGATGAATGTGCTTCCTGCCCAGCTGTGGAAACTTTCAGAGAATTCCCTCGCTGATTTTTCTAGCTCAGTGGATGTCACCGTAGATCCAACGTAGACACATTAGATACCATTTGACAACAAATAAATACATGAAGGATTTCTATTCTGTTCTTTTCCTGATCTCCATTTCTTAAATCAGAAATAAAAACTTAAAGAAACCAAGTAATCTCCTCGTGATTGCGTGGTTAATGTGTGGTAGGCACAGGGATGGGATCGAGGTCGACCTGCCTCTGGCCGCCATTCTGTACCCACTACCTTTAAGCCTACATGTCTGATTTAATTTTGGTTAAAACCAACCCAAATGTTGCTGCTTATGGCAAATTAGTCTCAGTGAAACCAACTGAGCACTATTCTCTGAATCAGAGGGGGTCTTTTGAGTAAAGATGCTTCTCCGTTGAAATTACAGTTCACACCAGTGATTCACACCGGGGACAGCGCGCACTTTCTAAGCATCCTATGGTGAAGTCGTTATGACTTACCTGATGTCTCAACACAAACACAACGATGTTCCCTTGATGTTACACCGCAAATGCATTTTAGACTTTCTTTCCTAGAAACTTCTAAGCGTCTTTGCACAGGGCTACAGTAAAAACATTGAGGTTGTCATAAGCTCTTATGAGTTAGTATATGAAGTTATTACGCTAATAGTACGGTATGAAATATTCAAGCATTTTGATATACCACTGACAATATATGTGACTCTTTCTCAGTATAATGACTTTTAGGATTTTTTTTTGTAATTGTTATTTCGTTTTTTTAAAAAAAAATATTGTTTTGTGCTTTACCTGGCTGCTTGATGTTTAGATTATTACTCAATTTTATTGGAAAAAAATGAAATGATTTTAAACCTCTTCCACGTGCAGTTTTATTCACATGTCTGATTTTACTATTAGGATAAATTAGGAGGTTTTTTTTTTTTAGTATTTAATCTTTTCTATTTTTAATTATGACATATTTACATAGAGTAAAATCCAAGGTTTTTTTTTTAAATTGTAAAATCCTGAGAGTTTTGGCATACACATATAATCTGTTAACCACCACAGTAATTATGATTTAGAACTGTCCCATTAGCCCAATAAACTCTTCATAGGCAACCTTAACCCCTCACTCCCTGCTCCCAGCTCTGACATACACTAATCTACTTTTGCCCTATAACTTTGCTTTGGAAAGAACGGCATGTAAGCGGAATGATGTCGTATGTAACCTTTGCACCTAGCTTCTTTTACTTAGCACAGTCCCTTTGAGATCAACTTGTGCTGTGGTATGTATCAGTACTTTGTTCTTTGTTATTCCTGAGGCATATTTCATTATATATGCCTGCTCCAGACTGCGGCTGAGGAACATGTGAACTGCTTTCAATTCATGAATAAAATCATTTGCATACATTTGTGTGTGTGTGCGTGTGTGTGTATATGTGAACGTGTTTATTTCACTTAGATACATGTCTAAAAGTGGTAAGTTTGAGAAGTATGTTTTCAATTTTATAAGGTACTGTAAACTGTTTTACAAAGTTGCCCTCAGAAATGTATGAGAGGCCAATTATTCAAAATCCTTGTCAGCACTTCCAACTGCTTTTTTAAAAAGTGTATTCATTACCACAGGTGTATATCTCATTGCAGTTTTAATTTGCATTTTTCTACTGGCTGATGATGTGTAACTTTTCATAGACTTGTTTGCTGTTTATATATATTCTGTGTGAATTGTCAGTTCAGATATTTTGCCCACATTAAAAAAAAAATGGTTTTCTATTCCTGCATTTTAAGAGTCTTGGGGCTCCTGGTGGGGTCAGTGGGTTGAGTGCTCAGCCCAACTCTTGATTTTGTCTCAGTTCATGATCTCATGGTTTGTAAGTTTGAGCCCTGCATTGGGCTTTGTGCTGACAGCTCAAAGCCTGGAGCCTACTTCGGATTCTGTGTCTCCCTTTCTCTCTGCCCTCCCCAGCTCACACTCTGTCTCTCTCTCTCTCAAAAATAAATAAACATTAAAAAAAAGAAGAGAGTATGTATGTGTGTGTATATATATATATATATATATTCCTATATATGTGTGTGTGTGTATATATATATATATATATATTCCTATATATGTATATACAATGGAATACTACTCAGCCATAAAAAAGAATGAAATCTTTCATTTACAATGAAGTGGATGGAACTAGAGAGTATAAGGCTCAGACAAATAAGTCAGAAGGAGAAAGAAAATAACATGATTTCACTCAGATGTGTAACTTAAGAAACAAAAGAAATGAGCAAAGTAGGAAAAAAAAAAAAAAGAGAGAGAGAGAGAGGCAAACCAAGAAACAGAGTCTCAACTACAGAGAACAAACTGATGGTTACCAGAAAGGCAGTGGGTAGGGAATGGGTGGGTAGGAGGTAGGTGATGGGGATTAAGGAGTAGACTTGGTGTGGTGAGCATAGGTTGCTGGATGGAAGTGTTGAATCGTTATATTGTATGCCAGAAACAAATATTACACTGTATGTTAACAATTGGAATTTAAAAAAAAGCTTTAAAAAAATTTATTGTCTTTGCATTTTCGTTGAAAATCAATTGGCCACATATATGTAGGTATATTCCTGGCTCTCTCTTCCATTCCGTTTATCTACATGATCATTAATTATCCATCCAATATGGTCTTGACTATGGTAGTTTAAATACGTCTAGAAATCTGATAGTGTGAGTATTCCAAACTTTTTCTTATTAACTAATTAATTTAAAGCTACTGTAGTGCCTTTTTCTTTTCCTATAATTTTTAAGGAAATTATTTTATTTTTCTAGACATACTACTGGAAGTTTTATGGCAATTTTGTTGAATATATGAGTCAGTTTTAGGTAAATTAACAACTGAACAATATTGACTTTCCCAGTCCATGAAAATAATATACATCTCTATGAATTTTTTTATCAAGATTTTGCATTTTTCAAATTTTGTACATTTTTCAAATGTACAAGTATTTTATAATAGTGATAGCTAAGCATTTCATGTTTTTATTGCTATTGTGAATGGTACATTTTCAAATCACAATTTCTAACTTTTCATTCATAGTATGTAGAAACACAATCGATATTTGTATATTGATTTTTATCCTGTGGCTTGCTAAACTCACAGATTTGGTTCTAGTCTTTCTAAAAATTTTTATCATATTGTTAATATTTTCTGTAGATGTTTTGGAATTTTGTTTGTACACCATCGTTATGTCTGGGGGAAAAAAGATGGTTTTACCTCTTTTTTTTTTTCCCATTCTGTACACCTTTTATGTTTTGCCTTATTACATTGTCTTGGGCCTCCGGTACAATGCTGTGTGGGAGTGAGAAGAGCAGATAGATACCTCTGCCTAACTTCTGATCTCAGGAGGAAAGCATTCGATCTTTTATGGTTAATTTGATGCCAGCTGTAGGAAGTTTAAAGTTGCCCATTATCAGCATGTTTCTTTCCTCTCCTAGTTTTTATAATAAATGGATATTAGCTTTTACTGCATCTATTGAGATGATCATGTGGGTAAGAGTTGGCTATCTGCCCTATTTGGTGTTCTCTGAGCCTGGATCTCTAGTTTAACGTCTTGTTAATTTTGCCAAGTTTTCAGCCATTCTTTGTTCCAATCTTTCCTTCGAAGTGTTCTTTTCCTTTCTCCTCAAGGGATCTGAGGATTACCACTGTGCGCTTGTTAGCGTTTTAGGTCTCCTACATCTCTGTTTTGGTTTGTTGGTTTGTTTGTTTAGAAAGAGCGCGAGAGAGCACACGTGCGCTGGGGAGGGCCAGAGGGAGAATGTTAAGCAGGTGCCAGGCTCAGCACGGAGCCAGACGCTGGTCTCCATCCCACAACTGGGAGATACGACATGGGCTGAAATCAAGAGCGGGATGCTTCACTGACTGAGCCACCCAGGCGCCCTTCCAGCATGACTGTTGAGGGGGTTGTTACTTTTACTAATTTGTTTATCCTGATTCCCCAGGAAGGTGAGGAAATGTGTAAATCAAGATCTCTCCAGGAAGGGATTCTTGGCTCTTGACACTTTTTTTTTTTTAATGAATTCCTGTGGTCACCTGGTTATTGACTAGCTTTCTTTACACAGCCATCTTCTTCTGGGACCTGCCCGCCACTCATACTATCACTCTTACTATATGCATAGTTCGCATTTTAATTTTTTTTATGGAGAACCACTGCTGCGGAGAAGACGGATTCTCTGCAAATGTGATCACTGATGCCCTCGAATCTGTTCAGAAAGCCGACGGAGTTCTCCAAGTGGTAGACAGAGTGAGAGAAGAATGCCACCCTCCCTGCAGCCACTCACAATCACGTTCTTCTTTTCCGGCTCCACCTTACAGTGTGCAAGTGGAGTTCTAATTAAAGCTGCCCTACTTCCTCGCTGCAACAACAAACTACTATCTGTGCTACTTTTGCGGGCTCTGATGCCTCCCCGGTAGCTGGTAAGCTGCTGTCTTCCTTTTAAAATGTAAATTGCATCTCTGTACTCCCCTGTTCCGATAGCCTTAGAATAAAATGCGGAGGCTTGACCTACAGGATCAGACCCTACACCACCTCTCTCATCTTATTACCTTCTAGATGTCCCCTGCTTTCCCTCTTCAACCACACTGGCTCCTCACTGTCTTCAGAACATGACACGGAGATGCTTTGATTCTCCTCTTCTAGCCCCTAATATAACCATTCGGATAACTCCTTTTCTCTCTTACGGGTCCCCGCTCAAATATTCTTGCTCAGATGTCTCTATAGACTCTATTGCCCTCTTGCCTCAGTTTGCATTATTTTCCTTTATAAAACCTAGAGCTACCTGATACGATCACAACTTACCTATTTTCTATTGTCTTCCTCCCCTAACTAGAATGCCAGTTGTAGGAGAGAAGAGTTTGTTTTATTCACAGCTGTATCCCACAAACCTGGGTTAGGTGTGGGCGTCCTCATTACATATCTGTTGGATGAGTGTATGAGTGAATGGATGAATGAATAGCAGAGAAAGAATGTCAGTGCACTAGGTTGATTATAAATTAGGGAGAAGCCTTCAGTTCGGTGTGACTGTTTCCCTTAGGCAGCCTAGCACACCTGCCTACACATTGACCTACAACAAGTGAGGCTCCATACGAATTTGTTCCTTCTTCTCTGAGGGTAAACTTTTCTTGCCATCTTTGCTTATCTAATTCAGGCTGTATGAGGGGTGTTCTACCTCGATCTTTCTATTGACGCTTTAAAATAAATCTGTGCTTCCTCTTGAAGATGAGAGCTGATAAAGTCTCAGCTGACTCTTTCAGTCCTTCTTTTCTATCCTATTAGACACAAGGCTCCACCTCAGATCTTTCTAGGTAATTACATCCCTATTTTCAGCTTCTGCAGAGAGGCTAAAGATATCCATGACCACATGCCAAATCTCTTCAAGGAGCCCTCCGTGTGACTCAGTGCTACAGCGCCCTTTTGTTCTTTCTGAGGCACTAGCAAAAGAAAAAGCACCAGCCACACCCTTCACTCTCTCTCCAGGGCATGCTTTCCTGATAGCAAATTTTCTATCCTATTTGAAAGAAAGTACAGTCCATAAATATTCTTGACTTCTACTATTGCTGAAGGTGTTTTTAATTTGTTAGATTCTGGGAAGGGAAGTTCAGATGCTTAAGAAAATATTATTCCCAGAAATGTGCCTATGTTATTGTGGTAGGCAGAATCATGATCTCCAAAGATGTTCATGTCCTAACCCCCAGAACCGTATGTGGCAAACATGATTTTGTAGGTGTGATTAAGGATCTTGAGGTAGGGAAACTATCCTATATCATCTGGTAGGCCTAACATAGTCACAAAGGTCTTTATAAAGTGAAGGAAGGAGTCAGGACAATGATAATCAGAAGAGGAGAAATGACAGTTAAATGAGAGCACCACAATCCTAGGAATGCAGGCAGCATCTAGAAGAACCTGAACAAGGCAAGGCAATGGATTCTCCCCTAGGGCCTTTGGAAGGTAAACAGTCCTGCCTTTACCTTTATTTTAGTCCATTGAAACCCGTTCTGAACTCCTGGACTCCAGAACTTTAAGATAATAAATTTATAGTCTTTTAAGCCACTACATTTGTGATAATCTTTTATAGCCCCAATTGGAAATTAATACACATTTTGGTACCAGAAATGGGGTACGAATGTAATAAATACCTAAAAATGTGGAAGCAGCTTTGGAACAGGGCAGTGGGTAGAGGTTGGCAGAAGTTTGAGCAGCATGATAGAAACAGCCTAGATTAGCTTTAATAGACGATTGGTAGAATTATAAATCCTAACAACTCCCCTGCTAGTGAAGACTCATAAGGAGCATTGTAGAGAAAACCTATGCTGTCTTAGAGAGTACTTAAATTATCATGAATAGACTCTTGGTAGAAATATGGACATTCAATATGGTTCTGTTGATGAGACGTCAGAAAGCAATGAGAAACATGGTAATGGAAAGTAGAAGAAAGACGACCCTTGTCATATAGGGGCAGAAAGCTTCGTTGAATAGCATTCTATAGCTATGTAGAAAACAGAACTTGCAAACTCGAACTTTGAGATTTAGCTTACGAGATTTCCAAGCAAAGTGGTGAAAGTCTGACCTATTTTCTGTCTTATTGCTTGTGATAAAACATGAGAAAAAAGAGACAAACTGAGGGAACATCTGTTAAGCAAAAAGAGACCAAGACTTGATTTGGGAAATTCTCAGCCTGTCTGGATTGCCAAAGATGCTAAAATTGGGAAAATTGCTCTCAGGAAAGCATGCCCTGGAGAGAAAACCAAGGGCGTGATTGGTGTTTTTTCTTTTGCTGGTGCCGCAGAACGAACAAAATGGCGCTGTAGCATTGAGTTACACTGAGGGCTCCTCCAAGAGACTGGGCATGTGGTCGTGGATCTCTTTAGCCTCTCTGGAGAAACCAAAAATAGGGATGTAATTACCTAGGAAGATCTGAGGTAGAGCCTCTTATCTAATAAAGTGAATCCTCACCACACACACAGGAGATCCAGAAGGTTTTGAGAATTTTATCCCGGCAGAAACACTGCCTTTTGGTCTGAAAGAGATAGCAGAGAAGATAAAAAGAAAGAGGACTGTCAGACTCCCCAAACTCCATAGACAGGAATTGCAATGGTAAAACTACTGAGCTGCAAAGATGTGCAGCCACAGACTAGACAGACTTAGTCCCAGTTCTGGGAAATGATTTTTGTTTGCCGAGCTGGATTTCAAAATAACTTGGGACTGGTCATAGTTTTTTTTTCCTTCATTGTTCTTTTTTGAATGAGAATGTCCATAACTGCTATCCCATGTCTGTCTCAGATATTTATTTTGGGAACACGTGACTCATTTTTTGAGTTACGCATGGTCTTAGATGGCAAGGAATATGTCTCAGGATGGATTTTTACCCAGAGTGTCACCCATCCTTTATTTAAAAAATTTATGTGATGAGCTGTTGAGATCTAGATGATATTTGGGGCAGGGAGGTTGGGTTGAAATGTTTGGGGATGTTGAAATGGGATGAATGCCTTTTGCATATGGGATAGGTATAAATTTGGGAGGATCAGAGGGAGGACCGTATTAGGCAGAATAAGGGACTCCCAAAGATGTTTATGTTCTAATTGCCAGAACCTGTGAATATTTGACTTGACACGCAAATTGTTTTTACTCACAACGCTTCTGACGTCAAATGCATGTATGCGTGCATGTTCGTGTGTTTTCTCCACACCAATAACCAGTTCTCAAACTCTCAACACAGCAACCAGGTGTCCTACAACTCAATCCAATTCGGACACTAAATTCCTGGATTGAATGTCAGATCCCACAAGTTTAAGGACTCAGTCTCACGAGACTGCCTTCACTTCAGCCACCAGTCATGAGAATCGGTACAGCCCCTTTGTCTGATGTTGCTACAGGGTCTGGGGTTCCCACAACACCCTTCTTTTCTTCGGATCTGATAATTTGTTAGGATGGCTCACAGCATTCAAGAACCCTATTCATGCTTATCAGTTTATTACAAAAGATACAACTCAGGAACAGCCAAATGAAAGAAATGCATAGTGCAAAATATGCGGGAAGGAGCAAGGGTTTCTGAGGCTCTCTTTGGGCATGCCAGCCTCTCAGGATCTCAAAGAGTTCAACTTGAAAGCTCTCTGAACCATGTGGTTTGGGGGTTTTATGGAGGTACTGGAGTACACAGGCACACGTGATTAAATCATTGACCATTTGTGATTAACCTGATCTCCAACTCTTCATCTCTCCTTGAAGTTTTTGGGGGTGGGGCTAAAAGTTTCAACCCTCTAACCTGCTATGATGGTTCATCTTAGATGTCAGTTTGATTGCTTAAAGGGATGCCCACATAGCTGGCAAAATATTTCTGGGAGTTTCTGAAAGAGATTCAGTTTTCATTCAGTAGAGTGAGTACAGATTTATCCCTGCGAGTATGTGTGTGTGTGTGTGGGGGGGGTGGGGGGTGGGGGGCATCATCCAATCCACTGAGGGCCAAATACAACAAAAACGTTAAGGAGGGGTGAATTCCCTCTTTCTCCAGCTGGAATGTCCATCTTTTCTTGACCTGGGACATTGAAGATCCTGGTTTTCATGCCTTTATACTCAAACTAAACTGTACTACCAGCTTTCTGGTTCTCCAGCCTGCAGATGGAACTTTTCAGCCTCGATAACTGTGTGAGCCAGTTCCTATAATAACTCTTCCTTTATATGGGGTTATATCCGAATAACTCATCATAAGTTGAGAATATAGTAAGTTGAAAATGCATTTAACACACTTAACCTACTAACCATTATAGCCTCCTTTCAGTGTGCTCAGAATACTTACATTAGCCTACAGTTGGCCCAAATCGTCCGGTACAAAGCCGATTTTATACCAAAGTGTTGAATATCTCGTGTAAGTTGTCAAACGCTGCACTGAAGGTGAAGAACTGAATAGCTGTAGGTGTATTGGTTATTTACCTTCGTGATTGCTTGGCTAACCAGGAGCTGTGGCTTTCTGCCACTACCCAACATCATGAGAGAGTATTGTACCACGAATTGAGAGCCTGGGAAAAAAAATCAAAATTTAGAATCTGGAGGACGGTTTCTACATGATGTGGATTAGTTTTTCACCATTGTAACGTGAAAAAAAAAATTGTAAGTTGGGGGCTGTTTGCATATCTTTATATATCCTATGGGTTCTGTGTTTCTGGGGAACTCTGACTTACGCACATGCCTTAGTCTTTCTGGGGACCAGCCTCCATCCCGAGGGTCTCTAGGGGCTCCTGGCTACCAGTCATCTCATTAGCATTGAACCACAATCTTAGAACTCTAAAGATTTCCATGGTTCTTAGGAACTATGTGCCAACAACTGAGAGCAAAGACCAAATATGCATTTATTTTTTATCTTCACAAACATGACAAAAGTGAATTTACAGATATGAGCAAGCGAAGGATCTTGAGACAGGGGAAATTATTCCGGATTATCTGCGTGGGCCAAGTGTAATCATAAGGGTTTTTACCAGTGAACCAGGAAATCAAAGAGGCAGAGGTTAGGGAGATGTGAGAGAGAGGCCATGAGCCGAGGAATGTGGGTAGCATCTAGAAGCTAAAAAGGTGGGAGTGTTTTCTTCCAGAGCCTTTAGAGGGACTACAATCCTTGATTTTAGCCCACTGGAACCATTTCAGATTTCTCATCTTCAGAACTGTAGGGGAATACATTTGTGTTGTTTTAAGCCGCAAAGTTTGTAATAATTTGTTACCGCAGCAATATAAACCTGACATAGTCATCTAGAATAATACCAGGAGATTAACAAAAACAAACTGTCAACTGCCTCTTTCAGGAAGGGAGGGGAAATATCTCGAGTGTGTGTAACAGTGCTGTGCCCATACATACGCACCCTTCCCAATCCGTGCCTAATTATCTAACAGGCGGAGAGCACTGCGCCAGACCTTGGTCCAAGCCTTCATCCCTGTGATCAAGGTTCTTCCAGTCGAGTCTGTCCTTTGCAAACCCTTATCCCCATGATTTGGCAGATTGTGTTTTTCACGTTCCCTTTCACCGACTTGGATCCTGACTCACAGTGAACAAGGCCCAGGATCCTACGTTTATCACGGATTTAATTTGAACATCAGCAAAGTAAGTAAATATCCTTGTCACCACAGCTTATCTGTGAGACCAAGCCATGCTGAAATTTAGTTTATAATTAAATTTAGTCTGGCGTTGTCTTATTTCTCTTGTCAATGGAAAGCAGACTGCTAGTCAACTCCCTAGTGGCTCTGGTAGTGAACAACTCATTAAATTAACATATGAAATCCTCGTGTCACTTTCCTGCTTCACACTTGAATCTTTGCACTGATCTAGGAGAAACTGAAAAATTCTTTTTTTTTTTTTTTTTAATATTTATTTAATTTTGAGAGAGAGACAGAGACAGAGACAGGGACAGAGCGAGAGTGGGGGAGGAGCAGAGAGAGCGCGAGACACAGAATCCAAAACAGGCTCCGGGCTCTGAGCTGTTAGCACAGAACCCAACGGGGGACTCGAAGTCACAGACCTGGAGATCATGACCCGAGCCACAGTCGGACACTTAACCGCTTAACTGACTGAGACACCCAGGTACTCCTAAAACTGAAAAATTCTAAAAACTTGCGTGATCTCGGTCCTGCCTGGCTCTTCAACCTCACCCAGCTTCACTTTCTTTGCGGACTTTTATGTGCCAGCCACACTGACCCTCTTTGTTTTCTTCTCGTGTGCTACGAAGCCTCAACTCAGGGCCTTTGCACATGCAGTTTTCCCTCTCTGGAGTATCTTCTCTTCAGTTTTCCTAGTTTTCTCCTTTACCTTTCAATTTTCTGAGGAAAGCCTTCCATTATTGGTCCAACATCAGACCTTCTAGTTATATTCTCTTTTTTGCACCCCATACTTTTCTTTGGAGGCACTGACTCTAATTGTAATCCACCAGTTTTTTGATTTTATGGCTTTCATCTTCCATTTGATAAAGGTAAACACCATGTTTATCTTAGTCTTGTAGTTTCAGCAATTAGGAAAGTGCCTGGCACCTAGAAGCATTCAATAAATGGAAGTCATATATCCTCTTTTTGTGTCCCTGAAACTTACAGCTGGTGTGAGCCCAATTTCAGTATGATACTTACTACTAAGAGATTTGTCTTAGATTCCTTTTCATCTCTAGGCTTCAAATTTCTCTGTTAATTATCGCATCATGATATCCCATTATGCTAACCACTAAGCAATGCTCTCTTTTTATAATTATAAATGGAAATGATAGAAGAAAATTGAAATAGAGGCAAAACATCTTTGAAAGCTGTGTGGGGAATGACCCAGCTCATACAGGTTTAAAATATGCTTAAGTTACTCTTGGCTTCGGTAGTAATTATTTTCTTCTCTATGTTTACCTAATGAATAAATATGCTTTCTTTTTTTCTCCACAAATGACTGTTTTACACGTAAGAAATCTTGCATTTTAGGAATGGACTGAAATGAGCACATCTCTTACCAAAAGTGTTGTTTTACTGTGTAAAAGTTTTTATTTAAATTCCAGCTAGTTAACATGCAGTGAATATTAGCCTCAGGCGTACAATATAGTGATTCAACACTTTCATATGACATCTGGTGCTCATCACAAGTGCCCTCCTTAATCCCCATCACCAGTTTCACCCATCCCCCACCCACCTCCCCTCTGGTAACCACCAGCTTGTTCTCTATAGATAAGATCCAAAAGTATTATTTTAAATAGTTATTTTTTTCCCCCATTAAACTCTTGGTTTTTAGACCTATGGTTAAACATTTGAAACTAAGTTGAAAAAATCTTGAGATTAACTAATTTTAATATCAAATCATATTTAATTAGATTATATCTTTTATTATAGTGTGAGGAGCCCTCAGAAGCTGCTTGGTACAGAAAAATCAGCAAATTAGTAAACAATGTCATTTAAAAAAGTTTCTGAAAGAATGTCTTACTAGAACCGAAGCCAATTTTGAGAACAATGAAAGTAAATTTCCAGGGGCACCTGGGTGGCTCAGTGGGTTAAACATCTGACTTGGACTCAGGTTGTGATCTCATGGTTTGGGGACGGCGGCAGGGTGGGGGGGAGGTTTGAGCCCCAGCATCGGGCTCTGTGCTGACATCTCGGAGCCTGGAGCCTGCTTCGGATTCTGTCTGCCTCTCTCCTGCTTGTGCTCTGTCTCTCTCTCTCAGAAATAAACATTAAAGTTTCCACCTCTCTAAAAAAAAAAAAAAAAAAAAAAAAAAGAAAGTAAATTATTTCCCTTGCCAACTGTTTCATTATTTAACTTGTCTTATAATTAAAATATATTTCCTTATACTCAATCTACCCTTTCTCTACCACACATTCAGTTATTTTTATTTCTGTTATTTAATCTAATAATTATAATTGCTATCTTTCTCTGTTCTAGACATTAATGGTAGTTTGGGGAAATGTGTATCATAACATGTCACTGTTCTCCATCCAGTGGCAATTACTCTGGGTTTCCTTCTTGTCTTGAAATATGGCCATCTAGCTTATCTCATTTCATTTCATCCATAGCTTGAAAAGACAGATTGTATTTTTAATGATTTATGTATATTCATATGCAATTTTCTTCTGATACTCAAGATATAATTTATGGCAGCTGATTGAAGGGCACCTTCTACTAGTTAGTTACACCTCAGATGAAATAACTTAGATGCTATTTTGCCATTGAGTTGGGATACCTCCTGATACTTAAATAGAAAGGTCTGAATTCAAATATCTTACTTTTTTCACTAAAGCTAAGGAAGTTTGGTTTATCATATAAAGGATATCAGCAAGGTATATCTTTAATAATTTTGCTATGTCTTTCTGCTCCTTTAGAATGTCACAATTCTTATTGTTTTGTTTTGAGATTGTCTCTCTCTCTCTCTCTCTCTCTCTTTTTTTCTTTTTTCTGAAAAAACATTGATGAACCCAAATCAAAGGAAGCAAACTGGAATGTGAGAAGAAGTAAAATATCTAGCATTTATACCTCTGACACACTTCTCAAATGTGAGAAAATCTCATAAGAGTTTGAAAGATGTTTTTTGTTTTGTTTTGTTTTATTAATGCCTCCTAGACTTGATCTATAGTTCTAACAGGCTCAAGGAATTCACATGGCAGCAACAAGCAGTGTGCTTTTTAAAACTGCAAGTGAAAACCACACCCCCCTGGATAAATGACTCTGGATTATAATAGCATCACACTTGAGGAAATTCATTCATGAAATTTTTACTAATCCCTATAGAAATTACTTCCAAGGGATGTTGATCGGTGACATGTTCCCTTTCTAATCACTGCTGATCATGCCATTAATACACAAATGATCTCCCACTAAGGTATAATCAATTGGCAACTGGTATCTATTCATATATATCAAACAATGAATGGATAATCTGCCTAAATTAATAATTCCTAAGTGACTTTTATATACAAATTCTATTAATTTCACCAGCAAGCAGAATGTGTTCTCCCCATTTTTTTTCTACTTGATATGGAAAACTGGGTTTACTTCTTAAGGAATCCTCCAGCAGTGACCCCGAAAGCAGTGACTGCTTTGGAAAGAATTAAGAATTCTCTTGCAGCTTTGCCCCAGTTAACTGTCATATCACTACTCTTCTGCTGACTGAAATCAAAAAGAGAGGAGTAGAATCCCTCCCCTTGGAAGCTGCCATCTTGTTTTTCCTGACCTAGCTTTTTGTTTCACTGAGCCAGCAAGCAGCCCCTGGTGAACTCACCAAACTCTTTGCATTAATTCCTTCATCTGCTGGGTTTGATTCAGCCTCAATTTTGTGACGAGATCTGAAGCAAAAGTATAAAGTGGTTATAATTTTCATTTCAATATGGATTTGAATGTTTACTTGTAATATAAAGAAGGTACATTTCAAACTTTTGAAAGCAAAGTTGTTTCTAATTACTGAGGTGTATAAGATATTGAAATGTACTTTTGTATTTTATTTTATGTATTCTGTTCTACACTCAAATAGTTCAGGGCAGGCTATAGGCCTTCCTGAACTTTCCTTTAATCTGGTCTTGTGTTGAAAAATATTCAGGGAAAGGCATTTTAGCAGAAGCTCCACATCTATTTCTTTTGAACACTTCTTGGTACAGAGCACAAATCTATGCACTTTAAAAAAATGTTTATTTATTTTTGAGAGAGAGGGAGAGAGAGAGAGCATGTTTGGGGGAGGGGCCAAGAGAGAGGGGAACAGAGGATCCAAAGCAGGCTCTGCCCAATGCAGGGTTCAAACTCACGAACCCCAAGATCATGACCTGAGCGGAAGTCAGGCGCTCAACCAACTGAGCCCCCCGGGCGCCCCAAAGCTATGTGCTTCTGACAAGCACCATCTGAAGAATTTATTAAATGTGTGATGCCAGACTGTGTGGAAATTTTGAAAACAGTTTCTTTCTTTATCATTTCGTCTTCTAAATTTGTCATCAGCAGCTTTTAAATGACGTCGAGCTTGGTTTGTGGCATTTTTAAAGTTTCAGTACAGAAAAAGGATTATGAGTATCTTTAGTTGTAAACATGACAAGTATAGACTTTCTGAATTCAGCAAAGTGTGGAAATAATAGGGCAATAAATTACTACTAAGTAGCTGGATTAAAAAAAAAAAAAGCACACAGAGAAAACTAAGCACTGCCTTGCCGAATCCTACTGTGATCTTTTCTTTTTTTCCTTTCCTTTCTTTTTCTTCCTTTTTTTTTTTTTGAATAATATATGTGCAATCATTCTCTCCAGAACTATCACAGCTTGAGTTGAAATAATCGCTCTAATTTGTATGGCAAAAAAAGCATCCTTATTTGTGCTGATAAAATGCATCTCGTGGCAACTCCGATCCTGTGGTTTTAATGTGATTCAAAAAGCTGTCTGCAATAAAGGAATGTATTAGAAATGCTAAAAGCTGATAGCGTTTTGTTTTTGTTAAGTTTTGGAACAATTTTGCTGATAGAGTAAATATACGCTAGATTTTTCTGGTAAGTAATTTTCCATTCACCTCTATTTATTCCCAGATCCAGAAACTTTATTTTGTGAAGCCTTTTCAATGCATGGAATACTCATGGGCTTCTGGTAGAGACTATGTGTTGGATGAAATTGCAGTTTGCATGAATCTCTTACCAATGGGAAGGCAAAGTTGTCAAAAGATGGCAAAAAAAGAAGTTGGTTTGTTTGACTAACGTGAAATATTTCTAGATGGCCTAACTCACCTGTTTCAAAGGACATGCAAAGAACAGAAACCAGGAAGGGAGTTTAGTTCCTAGGCACTGACATCCATACTAAAATCCAGAGATAACAGCATAGACGAATCTGGGATTTCAAGTTCTCGGGGAATTTGACTTGGATAAGCCCTTGTATCCTCCTAGAAGAATCAGGGAGGGAGCTTAAGATGCTCAGGGCTCTGAAAAGTAAAACGGTTCTAATCATCTTCTAATGAAGTTCTGTCATTTGAATGGTTTCTAATCTCCTCCTCCTCCCACTGGCTCATCCCATCCCTCCTACACTAATTTCCCCCATATCTCTCATCTGTTATAACATTTGTATAATCTACCTACTTTTATGCCTACTGCTGATTCTCTGTCTTTCCCAATAAGTGTAAGCTCCACAGGGCAGTCTTTTTGTTTCCTAGTGACCAAATCAGTGTTGGTCAGTGCTCAGTGAAAAGCGATCAAGTGAATCAACAGTTGCTGGGGCCGCAGACCAGTAAAGCGCAGCATTTGGCTATGATTTTAGTACTCAGGCTGCCAAATCCTGAAAGCTGGTTGCTCACTGGGAAACCCCAAAGCAGTGGTTTTGGGGTGCAAAAGCTAACCCTGAGTTATGTGTTTCCTCAATTCTCAATTATTGTGTCCCAGGGAAGGGAAGACCCAGGAATGATAGAGGATACCCCAGAGGAAAGCCCACTGCAGTCCACAAGACACAGCCTCTGCGGATCTCTCCTGAAAAGTTAAGTTGAGGAGATCCCCATAATCCCCATAACTAATGTTTGGTGATATACACAAGATAGTTGAGATTATACTGTCCTACACAATTATGAAGCCTGTTCTTTCAATCAATTTTGTATCACACATACACTCTATATGAGAAAAAAATAACATTTTTGGTGACTGCATAGTATTGCAAACAATGGATTCAGTATAATATTTTAAATGTTCCCCTCCCTTCGAGAACTGTTATCACAATTTTATTACCTGAATCTTTGACGATTTATTTGCTTAGGGCAGATTCCTCAAAATAATTCTGCAATAATTTCTAATACACTTTTGATGTTTGCAATGTGCTTCAAAAATTTCATCTAATTACTGTTTTAGTTGCATCCCAGATGTTTAAATATGAACTATTTTTGTTATTATTGAGATCAAAATATTCTCTAATTTCCCTTGTGATTTCTTATTTTACCCATGTGTTGTTTAGAGTACAATTCTTTATTTCTGGACATATAAGGTTTTTAGTAAACTTTTTAGATACTCTTTTTTTTTTTTTTTTAAGTTTATATATTTGTTTTGAGAGAGAGAGTGAGCATGGGAGGGGGAGAGAGAGAATCCCAAGCAGGCTGTACACCATCAATGCCAAGCTCAAGCAGGGCTCAAACCCACAAACTGTAAGATCATGACCTGAGCCAAGTCAAGAGTCAGACGCTTAACCATCTGAGCCAACCAGGTGCCCCTAGATAGTGATTCTATAACTTTATAACACTGTAGTCAGAGAATATGTTTTGTATGCTTTAAATTCCTTAAAGTTGTTGAAAATTGTTTTATGGCTTGGCATATGATGAACTTTTAAATGTTCCACACATATTTGAATAAATATGTATAAATTAATGTAGTTTCTGTATACACTGGTGGTTTCTATATACACCTGTTAGGTTAAGCTTGTTGATCATGCTTTCTAAATATTTTATTTAATTGTTGATTAGCTTTGCTTGTTCAATTGATTATAGAAAGATTCATATTATTATTTCCAATTATGAATATAGATATGCTATTTTTTTCTTTAACCTATCAAGTTTTGCTTTACTGTTTTAAGGCTAAGTTATTAGATGCATAGGCATTTATAATTGGTTCTTCTGACAGGGCCAGGACTAGGATGAATCAATTGAGGTACCCAGGGTACAGAATTTAAGGAGGTCCTCGTACTCAACATCATGCAAGTGCAAGATTGGTAACTGAGAGCGAGTTCTTTAAATGATGTGTCTAGATACCTCACTTGCCTCCCCCTTATCCCAGCCTAGTCTTCCACTTAAATATTGAAATGTCATCATTATGATGTTCTCTTGCTCCTCTTTCCATCTACTGTTATTATTTTTTTCCTTAAAGGCCTTTCGATTTATCTTCTTTTGTCCTTTTAATTTTTCTATTACTTTATTTTAGGTGTGTTTCTATAAAGTAAAGCTTTACTTCCTGACAGTTTTGCTTTCCATCTGACAAATCTTCGGTTTTTAACTGAAGTGCAGAAATCATTAAGGGCCAATATATTTACTCACAATTTGGGTTTCAATTTACCTTGTTATTATTGGTTTGCTATTTATATTACCTGATCTATCTTCTCATTTCTTTCCTTTTTTGTCTTCATTTGTAATTTTAAGTACTTTTTTTATCACCTTATCTCTTCCCTTGACTAGCTTAGTAGTTATGTTGTCAGTCTTAGTTGCTCCTTTGAAGTAAATGACACGTCTTTTTCTCCATCTGCTTTCAGAGTGTTCTTTTGACTTTGTTTTTTCAACATTAGATGTGTTTTTCTTTTTATGTTGTAAACTATATGGTATGATATCCTTTGCTATCTTTTCAAATATTGCTTCTGCTTCAATCTCACTCCTCTGGATCCAAGACTCCAATTTATATGTATTAGCTCTTTTCTATATTTTTCATCATTTGTTTTCCTGTGCTTTATTCTGGAACTTAGATGAGGAGTAATTATCCAGGGTCCATGGACCACACTTTGAAAACTGCTCTCCTGTGGTGCTACCCTTGAAAATGAACAGCTCTCCCTTCTTAATGGGCTCTGAATCCTAATTGTTTTTCTTCTCAGCTCCATGAGTCTTTAAAACACACTGTTCATTTTCTTACCTTCTGTATGAAAGCCTCGATTATGATGAGCAGATTCCCTTATGAAAACACAGAGAAAAGTTTTCTTTCTCTGGATATTCTTCTTGGGTCTCAACTACATAAGTTCTCACCATATCTTAATTCTACCTGCTTTACACATGCTTAATTATTTTCTTTAGCTTGTCTAGTTGTTTTTTGGGGGAGGCCAGTTCAAATTCCCTGTTCTGATCATTTGATGGCAGATCTCCCTCCATTTCATTTTTAAATCAAATTTTGCTGTCATCTTTAAAGGAAGAGTAATCTTAAAGCTAAAATGTGATTATTTAAAAATGTTTCACTTAGACATTTAAAATATGCACAGCTTTTTAATAGGGAATTTTCATTCTGAACATTTGTGTAATGAATGGTGCACACCATTCTCATGGTTCAATTTGTCAGTAAATAAAAATGATTTAATTTTCTCTATTGGGCAGTTTTTGAGATCTGCCAAAAATAGAGAATAAAACGAGCAAAATATCCTTGAATATTAATTTTTTAAAATGGTACAGAGTTTGAGAAGATATGGAGAGATGCCTGGTGCCTCCCGTTTCTGTTTGAATAAAACTTCCACATATTTTCCCAGACCAGTAAAGTGGACTTTGTCAGAGGTCGTTAAGACAGTTTTACCTTCAACTAGCTAAAGAGTGCTTTCACTTCCTTGTTGTAGATGCCACCCAGTTTATGATGTAAGCTCTGAATCTCTTTCTAAAATAAATACATAAAATAAATAAATAAATAAATAAGAAAGAAAGACAAAGTACAGAAAACGGAAACAACAAAGAAACAAACAAAGGAGTTGCTTACAACCCAAAATATAAGTATAGTTTCAGGGATTCAGAGGATAAGGCCTATTTATGGAGACCAGGTTAAAAATTCCCAACCTACTTTGCACAGACTGAGAAAAATTTCTTTCCATCCAAAATAAAAAAAATATATTTTTATTTGCCTAATTGGAAGAATCCAACTGTGAATGCATACGCACAAGCCTTACATATTCATATATTGAGAAGCATTGCTTGAATTTCTTTCACCTTGCTTTTCAGTTTTAAATATGTGGGTAATTTTAAAAATATTTAAATAGTTTATTTAAAAACTTTACAAAGTGTAATTTTTATTTATATTTTATTAAAAACTAAGGTTTTTATTCTTTTTGTGTAAAGTCACACATCACCATTACTCCATACCACTTTATAGGATGAATGTTTATATTTGTATATAATGGGAAATTCTAAAAAAAAATGATTTTAAGTATCACCTTTATTTCATTACATTACCCATTCATTTGAAAATGTTTTCCTGCTGAGAAACAACTTAAAATGGAAAATTTTACACATATAACAAAAAGATACAATCCTTTTCAGATCAGTTTCTATCATGGTGCCTAAAATATCAGAAAAGTAATGTTGTAAGATAGTCAAATTATATTAATGTTTGCTATTTTTAGTTCCTTCAAGATTGAAAGACTTTAATTCTAAGCTGATAAAAATTGCGACTTTAATTATGGAATAGCTGAAATACAGCAAAGCCTGATTAATTTAGAGTCCATTAATACAGTATTTGAGATAATTTGAAAAGCAAGGGTGCTATTTATGCAATTTATGGGTAAATAATTTTCAAAAGTATGTTAAGTATAAAGATTTTATAGGGACTATTTACCATTCTAAGAGAAGGATTTTTTAGTCACATTAACAACATCAATTTGCTGAGTTAATTCAGAAAGAATTTTATCTGTACATTACCGAAGATCTCTTAGGTCCTCTGCTCTGCCACACTTTATTAGCATAGTTCATTATTCCTTCCACATGTAATAGAAAGGCTCTTCTTTTTAATATTCTAAGATTTCTTCTTTTCTTCGTATAGAGAAGCCATGCACCTATATACCCCTATTTACACACTTACAATGTGTAAACCAGTCTTCTATATGAATTGGATTAGAGAATCTAACATTAGACTTAATGACAAACAGGGACACATATGGCCCAAAACAGTCCAATAAATGTGAAAAGTCAACAGTATTTATTTGCAGTGAATGTACACTAACAGTTGTATGTCATCGTATGGAAACCAGTTCATGACATAAATCAAAATCATTAGCTAATCTAATTAGGCGGAAAAAAGAATCTATCTCAACTATATTTACTTATATATATAAGTATATAAGCTACGGCAAGCTCACTGGGAATTGAAGGTGAATGCTTGCAGGGTTCCTGGTTAGGGCATTATTAAGGAGTTTTAAACGTCACCCGTCTCATGTCATTTTTGAGATAATAGAGGAAGGAAAATAAAGTAAGAAAAAAGGCAACTATTTACAAAATAATGTAATTTTCCACAAAGAAAAAAACTTAAAAGAGTATAAGTAAAGTACATTAAGAGTCATCATAATGTTTCACCAACTTGGATGGATAATAGGGCAACACACAAAAAAATATATTTCTATTAATATATATCATATGTATATCCTATATATGTCATATATAGGATATACATATATATATGTCAGATATATATGTCATTGCCAATAAGTGGCAGATTAAAATGCTCAATAATAAAATAAAATAAAATAAAATGCTCAATAATAAAATAAAATGATAAAGCAACTAGGAATAATTTAAAATTGGCAATAAATTATTCATATACATGAAGGACACAGAATATCTTAAAAAATTAGATCAGTTATTTTTCTATATAGGGAAATTCTATGACCAAAAGTCAACAGTATCCAAATGAATCTTTTTTTTTTTTAATTTTTTTTTTAACGTTTATTTATTTTTGAGACAGAGAGACAGAGCATGAACAGGGGAGGGGCAGAGAGAGAGGGAGACACAGAATCTGAAACAGGCTCCAGGCTCTGAGTTGTCAGCACAGAGCCTGACATGGGGCTTGAACTCACGGACCATGAGATCATGACCTGAGCTGAAGTCGGAGGCTTAACCGACCAAGCCACCCAGGCGCCCCTGAATCTTTTTTTTTAATTAAATGTTTATTTTGAAAGAGAGAGAGACAGAGTGTGAGTGGGGGAGGAGCAGAGACAGAGGGAGACACAGAATCTGAAGCAGGCTCCAGGCTCTGAGCTGTCAGCACAGAGCCCAATGTGAGGATCAAACCCACGAACTGTGAGATCATAACCTGAGCCGGAGTTGGATGCTCAACCAACTGAGCCACTTAGGGGCCCCGGCCCGCAATAAATATTTAAGTTAAGTGACTAGTCCAGTGGAAATTCTGGTTCTGATATTATTTATTGCTTATGCTTGCACAGTTACATTGTTTTTGTTCACTAATTAACAGCCCTCCCCCCCCCTCAAAAAAAAACATATTTAGCACATTCTATGTGTTAGTCACTCTTCTGCATGCAAAGGACATTTTTTTGTTTCTTTTTTTGTTGTGGTTGTTGCTTTTAATGTTTATTTTTGAGAGAGAGAGAGAGAGAGGGAGAGAGAGAGAGAGAGAAAGAGAAGAGAGAGCAAGCAAAGGAGGGGCAGAGAGAGGAGACACAGAATCTGAAACAGGATCCAGGCTCCAAGCTGTCAGCACAGAACCCGGACGCGTGGGCTCCAACCCCAAAGGGTAAGATTATGACCTGAGCCAAAGTCAGACATTTAACCAACTGAGCCACCCAGGATCCCTAGCAAAGGACATTGTTAATGAAAGGAAATGTTCTTGCTTTTATAAGATTGTTATCCCCTAAGACAACAAAGCATTAACAGTGAAAAAATAAACCAGAAAATAAGCAAGAAAGTAATCACATGGGGTAAGTGCGACACCAGGAACTACCATTTCGTGATGTGCTGGAAACTGGGTTGCTTTCGGTTGGGGGAGTCAGAGAGATCTGCAGATAAAAACCCGTTGATGAGATGTTCCAGGATTTGTCACTTGGACTTCAAGTCATATGCAGATTCCTTACAGAATTATAGGAGACAGTAAGAAGGTGGTGTATTTTGAGGATCAACATATCTTGTTGATCAAGTGGATCATAAAAAGAAGAGTGAAATCATGAACAAAGCTCCTAGAGTTTTGTCTTGTGACAATGGGTGGCTAGTACTTATCTAAATCGAATCCTCCATTTAATATGAAAACATCCACCCAAATACCACCGCAGGCATAGCCACATTACTTCTGTTCCCTTTGCAAAGAGCTAGAATGAGTTGTATGTTCTTGCTTCCAATATACTTGTCTATTCTCTCTCTTGAACCAGGCTATTTCTCCATGGACACTGTTGTGGCTAAGGTGAGGACAGCTCCCTCTAGTGCCAAATCCAAAGGTCATGTCTCACCTGTTAGTAATGGACACAGTTGGACACACCTTCTTTCCTGAAACTCTTTTCACTTGGCTTTCAAAATGTGCCTGGGGGTTCCTGGGCAGCTCAGTTGGCTAACTGTCCAACTTCAGCTCAGGTCATGACCTCACAGTTTGTGAGTTTGAGCCCTGCATGGGGCTTTCTGCTGTCAGCACAGAGCCTGCTTTGGATCCTCTGTCGCCCTGTCTCTCTGCCTCTCTCTCGCTCGCTCTCAAAAATAAACATTAAAAAAACAATACAAAACATGAAACTATAAAAAAAAACGTACCTGATCTGATTCTATCTCACCACACTAACACTAAGAAGGGGAAGTCTGTGAAGGCTCCCCCAAAATGGGAAGCAGAACCATGTGCTGGAGACAGATTCCTGATTAAAAAAAAAAAAAAAAAAAAAAAAAAAAAAGTATGGGACGCCTGGGTGACTCAGTCAGTTAAGCATTCAACTTTGGCTCTGGTCACGATCTCATGGTTTGTGAGTTCCAGCCCCAAGTCGGCCTCTGTGCTGACAGCTTGGAGCTTGGAGCGCTCTTCAGATTGTGTGTCTCCCTCTCTCTCTGCCCCTCCTCTGCTTGTGCTATGTCTCTCTCTCAAAAATAAATAAACATCAAAAACTTTAAAAATGTAAACGTATGTGTATATACAATAATTTAGACAATGCGTGCATTGGGAGGATAGTACATTCTTTTTTCTCCTTTTAAATTTGTTAAGGCATGTTTACAGCTCTGGATATGGTCTATATTAGTGACTACCCCATGTGAGTGGGAAAAGAAGGCATATTCTATTCTTGCTGGGTGAAGTTATCAATAGATGTCACTTATATACAGTTGATTGATGGGGTTGTGGAGTTAAACTATATTCTTAGTGATTTTCTGCCTGGGGGATATGTCCATTTCTGATAGAAGGGTCTTGAAATCTCCAACTGTAATAATGGATTCATCTATTTCTCCTTACAGTTGTATCAGATTTTACCTCGTGTATTTTGATGGTCTGTGTTCGATACTTACACATTAAGGACTTCATATCTTCTTAGAGAATTGGCCATTTTATCATTATGCAATACTCCTCTTGGATCCCTAATAACTTCCTTTGTTCTGAAGTCTGCTGTGCCTGAAAATAATGTAGCTACTCCAGTTTTCTTTTGATTGCCATGGTATATCTATCTCCATTATTCTACCTTTAATCTATATGCACCTTTATATTTAAAGCAGGTTTCTTATAGACACCGTAGAGTTAGGTCTTATATTTTGATCTTCTCTGATGACATGTCTTTTGATTGGTGCAATTAGACCTTTGGCTTTCAAAGTGATAATTGATATAGTTTGAATAATATCTTCTGTATTTGTTACTGTCTTATATTTTGTGACTTTGTTTATTATTTCTATTTTTGTCTTACACTCTTTTTCTGCCTTTTGTGGTTTTAAGTGAGTGTTTTATATCCATTCCATTTTCTTTCCTTTCTTAATATATCAGTTATCAGTTATGCTCTTTTTTCTTTTACTTTGTTAATGATTACCTTAGAGTTCGCAATCTACATATAAAATGGATCAAAATTCACTTTCAGATAATATCATACTGTTTCATGGGTAATGTAAATTCCTTCTAATAAAAAATAATCCTAATTCCTCTTTCCTGTGACTCATGTCATTGCTTTTATTCATTTCACTTATAGGAAAGCGTTCATATATGTATCACACATACATAAACATACATAATCAAATATACTGTTGACATTGCCATTTAGAGCAAACTGTTATTTATTAGATTCAGAATAAGAAAAATATTTTTAATTTTACTTTCACTTATCCCTTCTCTTCTCTTCTCTTCTCTTCTCTTCTCTTCTCTTCTCTCTCTTCTCTCCCTTCCCTTCCCATCCCTTCCCTTCCCTTCCCTTCCCTTCCCTTCCCTTCCCTTCCCTGTCTACTCTCTTCTTGCTTGCATAGTTTCTGATGAAAAGTCAGATACAATTCTCATCATTGCTCATCTATAGGTAAGGTAGTTTTAATCCTCTGACTTCTTTCAGAATTTTTTTTTTTTCCATCTTTGATTTTCTGTAGTTTGAAGATGATAGGCTGAGGTGTATTTTTTGAGCATTTATCCTGCTTGGTGTTTTCTGAGCATTGCAGATCTGTGGTGTAGGGGCTGATACTAATTTGCAAAAAATTCTCAGTCAATATTGTTTCAGATATTTCTTCTTTTCTCTTCTTTCTTCTTCTTCTGGTGTTCCCGTTATTCGTCTATTAAACCTTTTGTATTTGTCCCATAGTTCTTGGATATTTAATTTCTTTCAATTTCTATTTTGGAAATTTCTTCTGAGATATCATCCAAGTTTGGAGTTTTACTTCCATTGCATACAATATACTAATACGCCCATCAAAGGCATTCTTCATTTCTGTCACTGTACTTTTGTTGTCGCTCTTTCTTAAGATTTCCATCTTTCTGCTTACATGATGTATCTTTTTTTGCACGCTGTCTACTTTATCCATTGGAGCCCTTAACATATCAATCATGGTTGTTTCAAATCTCAGTCTGATGTTGGGGAAAGGGAAGCTTTCTATAGTTTTATTATTATTATTAATATTAACTACTACTACTATTATTATTATCTTAGTTCTCAGTCTTTTAGTGAGCCTATATCTCTGGACTTCACACCTGTTTCTCAGATTTGTTCTCCCCGCCGTTAGGTGGGACAAGATGGCTAGAATGGGCTAGAGTTTCCTACTTCCTTTTCCCATGTAGCAGGTGAACGCTGGCTGGAGTTGTATTTCTCTACTTCTCTGGTCCTTCAGGCTCTGATAGAACCCCAGCAAGTGGAATAGTTTCTCCTGAGGGTGCCCCTGTTCAGAACAGAATGTTCTGGCATATTTCCAAATGATTCTTTTCCCTGCACACTGCTTGCAGCACACAGGGATTTTCCTGTGGTCTTCACTGCGAGAACCTGATTCAGCTCTTAGAGGTAAAACAAAAGTGTGGGGGCGCCCCTGTGACTGGGTCCACCCGGAGTTCTCAACTCTCAGACTTGACCATTCTCAGCTACCTGCAAGTGGTCTATTGCATTTCTGGTTTTCCCACTGCAGCACTGGTTGCTGTTGAGATTTCACTGTATACATTTCTGTTCTGGTAGCTTGTGATTCTCCGTACTTACCTGTTGGTCTCTCCAGTCTTGGGGGGGCATCAGTTTGCTCTGTGACCTCATTTCTCTTATGGATTTAAGACGAGCTGTTGTTTGTTGTCTGTTCAGCTTTTTACTTGTTGATACAACATACTGGTGATTTCCAAGCTCCTTATCTGTGGAACCCAGAGGTCCATTTTCTCTTTTTAATTGGAGGGCAGAAAATTTGCTTACAAAAAGTGGTGGCAGGTTTCCCAGATTTGATATCTATGTGCAAAAAATCATAAAGCTGTTTGGTTAAAAAAATCGCAGTTTTTTTTCTTTAGTAATCATAGGATGAAATATATTAATCTCATGATAAACAGAAATCAGCAATATTTTCAAATAATAATAACTAAATGAATGATAATTGAATAGTAATAATAATACCAATAATAATAAAAGCTAAAAGTTTTTAACCTAGTAATATAAAGGTAATATAAAGGCAGTTAGAAATATTTTTTCACAAATGTCGAGTTTGTTTCTGATGTGGTAACAATTTAGTTTATGTTCTGATATTAAGCCTAGTTAAATAGAAAAAAAAAAAAAGGTAACTGCTCAACATAACAGAGGTATTATATCTAAAACCAAAATTCAGGAGCACCTGGCTGGCTCAGTTTGTTATGCACCTGACTTTGGCTCAGGTCATGATCTCACAGCTTGTGATTTTGAGCCCCCCATCAAGCTTCATGCTGACAGCTCAGAGCCTGAGGTCTGCTTCAGATTCTCTTGTCTCCTTCTTTCTCTCTCTTCCTGCTTCTCTCTTGCTTGTGCCCTCTCTCTCAAAAATAAATTAAAAACAACTAAAAAATAAAATAAAACCAAATTTCGACATACATATTTTAACTTGTTTCTAATGTGTATTTATTTTTGAGAGAGAGAAAGACACAGAGACAGAGTGAGAGTGGAGGAGGGGCAGAGAGAGAGAGGGAGACACAGAATCTGAAGCAGGCTCCAGGCTCCAAGCGGTCAGCACAGAGCCTGACACAGGGCTCGAACACACAGAGCGGATCTAAGATATGACCTGAGCCGAACTCAGACGCCTAACCAACTGAGTCACCCAGGTGCCCCTCAACATAGATATTTTATAGGAAAGAAGAGGAATGATACATTAATTTTGGATAAACTAAGTTACAAATTTAAGATTATTATAAAAATGATCTTAACATTTAGTAAAATTTGATTTACCATATGATATAATATTTCCACAGTTTTGGGAGGATCACTGATATTTTGTTAAAAAAAAAGATTAAGGAACAGAGTGATTGATACCATTGGAATGAATGGAGAAAAAGTTTTGTTTACATCTTAAATAGCAAAATAAATACATTTTACATCATGGGTTAAATATAAATAAGCAATGAATTAGAAGACATAAAATATTTGTCATACACTGGAAAACATTATTTACTTACCTTTGTTATGTTAGATGGATCAGAAAAACAAATATTATCAGGTGTCAATATATGCACTGGGGAATTTATTTAGTAGATTATCATCATGCAGTCATTCAAAACAAAGGTTATGAAGACACTATAGATATATTTTAAGTAAGTAACAAAACTCAAAATACTTTGTAAGCAGCTGGTACAACTATGGGAGACATATTATTCAAAGATGTAAATAAGTCCTATAGTCATATGTTGGCAGTGTAGCAGATGATTTAATTTGTTATAGTTACAGCCGGTTCTAAGCTTTCATCTATATCCACACATACTCGTATATTTATCAAGGTCTATATTATGCAAAAACAAAACCAAGCGGGAAGGGCCAGTTATGCAAATAGACTTATGCATTAAATTGTGATTGTTTTCATTACACAGACGATGCGCGTTACTTGTAAAAGAATAAAATGGAATAATCAAAGAAGAAGAAAGAGAAGGGAGAGCCTGGATGGCTGAGTCCATTTACACATCCGACTTCTGATTTCAGCTCAGGTCATGATCTCACGGTTTGTGAGTTTGAGTCCCGCATCTGGCTCCGCTCTGACAGCCTGGAGCCTGATTGAGATTCTGTCTACCCACCTCCTCTCTGCCCTTCCCCGCCTCCATGCCTTCTCGCTTTCTCAAAATAAATAAAATAAACATTAAAAAAATGAAAAAGGAATGGATTGGTGGAGGAAAAAGAGTGAAGGTGGACAGGAAAAGAAAGGAGGAAGAAAGGAAGCATTTTTCTTTCTTTCTTTCTTTTAATTAAAACACCCCATATAGGTACTTTGGTAAATATTCTTCAAAGCTGTTTCCGATGCCTCCTTCCATGTCAATACATACCCATCTTCCTGTTACTCACAGGAAGCCTGGCGATCAATTCTTCATTTGCTCCATGATTTACTCACAACCTTTCACTGCTACACAATTAGACCCACATATGAGTGCAGGTGGGTTTGGGGTGAACATGTCTACATAGAGACCTTCATACCTATTCCTTTGCGTTCATTAATGGAAACACAAGTCCTGATTCAGAAGGCATCTACTTTTCAGGCTTTTCATAGGTAACGCTAAATTTATGAGACCATATGAAAATTTCCCACAGGAATATTTTTAAGAGGGCCGATCCCATAATAAACTTTCCCCCTTTCTGGCAATCACACGTCATTCTTCTTCATATTTTCCATGTCTGATTACCTACGCCCACTGTGACTTTTTCTTGGTTATTGAATTCTGTGTATGACAATGAGTTGCTTTGCTAACTTCTTTGACTCATTTTGGAACTTAAAAAAAAAAATCTATCAGTGTTTTTATTTCCGAGTTGATATTTTGTCCTCCACATGTTACAACTTTTTTTTTTTTTCTCTCCTTGGGCACTTTGTAGGCGATATTTTTGAAATACAGAATTTACCTAGTATTTTTTGTTTGTCATACTCAGCAAAACTAAATACTCTTGCCACAAGACCTGTATTCACATATGAATTCTTTGAGTGCTTGAGTGGCTCCGTCCTCAATCCTGAATTTTTAAAGCATCCGAATTTTATTTTCTTGCTTGTTGTTTGCAGTTTAATTTTATTCACCTCACTTTGGAGATACCAAAGTTTTACACTTTCATGTAAACAATTCATGAAACTTCTGCTTTCCTGCTCTGGTGCTCAGAATGCCACCTGAGGTCATCCGCGTGAAGAAAAAGGTGTTAGGCCTCTTCAAGGGCGGGGGCTGCCGGTATGACCTTCCAATGAACTTGCTGATTTGGTAACATTGTCCTCCCGCGAGCTTGTGTACCCCAGGCCCATCTGGATTCAGGGCTTGATCCAGGGCCGGGCAGAGCAGCCCACGTTTGTGACCAGGTTTCCGGAGAGAGGACACGCCTGGCCGGGTAGGATGGGAGTGGAAGGCTCAGGGTTGGGGGAGGGCGCGAGGCCAAGCGTGCACTGCGCCACGGGCCCTCCAGGCAAAAGCTCCCCCCACCCACCCCATGTGCCCTGGGTTCCCCTCCTGCGTGGCGTGTTCTTGGTGGGAGTCAGAGGGAGAGAGGAGGGAGTGGAGACCCCCGGGGAGCGGGGGTGATTAGCTCTGGAGGAGGCCAAAGGGAGCCAGGCGACCAGCTGGGCTCCCCAGGTGGCAGGAGCTATTTGTCCCCTGCTCCCCGCAGGGCCTCCAGGGTCCCCCAGGAGTCCTCCCTGCTTTAAAACCCCTGCGTGCGCCCAAACCCAAACCGAACCATATATATACATATGATGTCTATCATAATCATAAATTATCATAATTTATCATTATGATAGATATCATATATATGAATTAGTATAAAGGGGAACTCATTCAGATTAGGTTTTATAACATTACCTCTGACCTAAATGCTAATTTGTTTCTACTTGTTTTTAATTTTTTTTTTTAACGTTTATTTATTTTCGAGACAGAAAGAGACAGAGCATGACCGGGGGTGGGTCAGAGAAAGAGGGAGACACAGAATCTGAAACAGGCTCCAGGCTCTGAGCTGTCAGCACAGAGCCCAACGCGGGGCTCGAACTCATGGACTGTGAGATCATGACCTGAGCTGAAGTCGGACGCTTAACCGGCTGAGCCACCCAGGCGCCCCGTTTCTACTTGTTTTTAAAATAAATAAAATATTTTTGTAGCTCTTTTAAAGTATCCTGGGCGCCCAGCACAGTGCTTAACCACAGCCCCACTACCCTTTGCTTTTCCCTCGCTCCCCTCTGCCATCCTTTGCGTTTACTTCTTTCCTTCTTCCCTTCCCTTCTCTCCAGTTCCTGTCAGTCTTCTCTTTCAGATTTTTTTTTTAAGTTTATTTATTAATTTTGAGACAGAGAGAGCCAGCAGGGGAGGGGCAGGGAGAGTGGAAGAGATCCAATCCCAAACAGGCTCTGCTGTCTCAGCAGGGAGCCCAAAGGGGGGCTCAGGAACCATGAGATCATGACTTCAGCCAAAACAGAGTCCCATGCTTAACCCACAGAGTCACCCAGGTGCCCCTGTCATTCTTCTCTTTTAAATGTTTAAATCCCTTCCACTGAATAATGCACTCTTTCTTCACTGATAAAGAATATCTCCATTTTCATATACAACATTCTTGCAAACTTTTAGTCTCTCTATATTCACTGTTCTGTTTAGTCACTTTTCCTGTGCTCTTTCAATTTCTGTATTTTCTTGCCTAATTTTATATTTGGAAATACAAACTCTCCTTTTCTTTTTCAATACTTTCTTTTTTATTTTTTTTTAACGTTTATTTATTATTGACAGAGAGAGAGAGAGACAGAGCATGAGCATGGGAGGGGCAGAGAGAGGGGAGACACAGGAATCCGAAGCAGGCTCCAGGCTTTGAGCTGTCAGCACAGAGCTTAATGCTGGGCTTGAACCCAGGAACCAGTGAGATCATGACCTGAGCCAAAGTCGGACACTTAACCGACTGAGACACCCAGATTGCCCCATTCTTGTTCAATACTTTAATGGCTATAACCACCCATGCATTTTTCTAGATATACCTCAGAATTATCTTAACAGACCTTAACAATATCTTTGGGATTTTGATTGCTTCATATAAAATGTATAAATTAATTTGGGAAGGATTGACATGTTCAGAATATTGAATCTTCTCCTGGGATAATATAGTATAGTTACATGTATTGAGATTATTTTTAGATTTCCTAGTAAAGAAGTTTAGTATCTTCATATGTGTATCATGTGTTTATTGCTTTTATTCTTAGGTATTTTTAGACTTTTAGTATTTTCCTCTATCTTTAAATTGTATTTTTTAAATATTTTTAATATTTATTTATTTTTGAGAGAGAAAGCACAAGCAGGGGAGGGGCAGAGAGAGAGGGAGACATAGAATCTGAAGCAGGCTCCAGGCTATGAACTGTCAGCCCAGAGCCAGTCGGGGGTGGCTTGAACCCACCAACCATGAGATCATGACCTGAGCTGAATGAAGGTGGATGCTTAAATGACTGAGCCACCCAGGCACCCCTCAAATTGTATTTTTATCATAATTTTTGGTATAGAGAGAATAGATTGCTTATTTTTCTTCAAAATATTGTGTAATATATTTTGAAATATATTTACATGTCACACTGTGTAAGATGTACTACATGTTTATTGGATACATCTATATATTGCAGTATGGTTCCATTGTGGTGTTAAATAACATTTCTATCTATATGTATCTTTTAAAAATGCACGAAACTGATATGTTTTATTAGTTTATTAGTCAATTTTTCATTTTGTTCTCTTGAGTTTTCTTATGCAACTGTGATTGTTTATTATCTCACGTCTGAACGTTATACCTAGTTTTGAGAAGGTCTATTGTAATGGCAAAACTTCGCAGTGAATGATAATTCATTATGGTTTCTGCTTTCAATATGGGTTAGACTTTATATGAAACAGCTGTTCAACAGATATTATTGAATATCCCGCTCTGCAGATTATCTTTTCTTTTCAATATCAAGGTGGATTTTAATCCTATTACACATCTTTGACAACTGTTCAGGTGATCACATGGTTACTCTCTGGTGATATGATACATCGTCGAACATATTTCCTAACAGTACATCCCTATGTTACATTCTATATATTAGCTTTTATGAATTTGTATTTCTTTAAAAAAAATTTTTTTTAACGTTTATTTATTTTTGAGACAGAGAGAGAGCATGAATGGGGGAAGGTCGGAGAGGGAGAGGGAGACACAGAATCTGAAACAGGCTCCAGGCTCTGAGCGGTCAGCACAGAGCCCAATGCGGGGCTCAAACTCATGGACCGTGAGATCATGACCTGAGCCAAAGTTGGATGCTTAACCGACTGAGCCACCCAGGTGCCCCAATGAATTTGTATTTCTTAGCAAATTTTTGTTTCAGATGATTTTGCTCCCTCGTTTCCTGAGATTTTCATTTTCCTTCAATCTTCATTAGATCTTCAATATTTCTTCTTAGAAATGAGACTGGTTCATGAGCCAAACTAGAAATATTTCCAGTTTTCATACTTTGGAATGTTTTTCATGAAATGATAATTATTTTTTTTACCTTGATTGCTTTAAAAAAAAGAACATGTTACCAGTTTCTTTGTAGGACTGGGTTCTCAACATCTCTATCAGGTGGTTACTGGTCTGTCCAGAATTTTTTTTAAATTTTTTTAAGTTTTTTAAAAATTTATTTTGAGAGAGAGAGAACAAGTGGGGTCAAGGCAGAGATAGGGAGGGGAGAGAGAGAATCCCAAGCAGGTTCCATACTATCAGTGTAGAGCCTGATGTGGGTCTTGAACTCACAAACCATGAGATCATGACCTGAGCAGAGACCAAGAGTCAGATGCTTAACTGCGTGAGCTACCCAGGTGTCCCGGGTCAGAAGTTCTTTTAATTTACCCAATTTTGCTGTATATTTCCTATGAAAACCAAGAATTCCTAGAAATTTTCTAATTTATTACTTATTATATATTTTTGTGTAGACAGTAAAGCCTTAGCTTGTGAGTAACCTGTTCTGCAAGTGTTCTACAAGATGAGCAAACATTTGTAATAAAATTTAACTTGATAAACGGTGTCTTGTAATGTAAGTAGTACATGACATTGAACATCACACGATCACAATTGAGCCAAAGCCAATGAAATTTGCTTTGGTATACAAGTGGTTTGGATTACAAGTATGTTTCTGGAATGAATTATGCTCACAAACCAAGGTTTCACTCTTTATATGTATATATTGATCCTTTTAACTGTTAATTGCAGTCATTTTTTTTTCCTCATCTGATTTGCTTCTTCTTTTTTCTTTATCAGATCAGCTAGAGATTTGATATTATATGTTTTATTTTTTTCTTTTACTTTGAAAGTTGAGAACTCAGGTTGTTTAAAAATTACTTTTAACATATTTTTAATTAAACCCTTTAAATCTATTTTTTTTCTTCTACATGTTTAAAGTTATTTTTCCAAATTCTTGAGGAATATGCTTAGCTCATTTCTTCTTGTCTAAAAACAAATTGTTGGGGGGTGGGAGGGAGGGGAGGGTAGGTGATGGGCATTGAAGAGGGCATCTTTTGGGATGAGCACTGGGTGTTGTATGGAAACCAATTTGACAATAAATTTATATATTAAAAAAAATAAAAAAATAAAAAAATAAAAACAAATTGCTGTTTTATTGGCTTTCTATTTTTTTTTTTCTATGAAGGCATTTTTTTTCTTAAATTTAAAAATTTGGGTGATTACTCCATTTTTAAATTGTGCCAGTCATGATCTTTACATTTGCCTTTTGACATGTAAAATAAAATCTATTGACTCTCTTTTCAAGTTAAGATGAGGAAATGATCACATTTGCTTTCTTTTTGCCACTTTCTGACTTGCCTGATTTTGATAGCACAGTATAGATTTTTTAGATTCTGTTTACATATTAGGTTCTTATTTCATAATCCATCTCTAATCTTTTAAGATTAACTAATAGCATCTACATTTTATTGTATGAGTACATACTGAAGCAATATTACTATAGCTAAGTACTTGGAAAACTTCTTGCCTATCCCTTCTCTCCCATGACTCCCCGCTGTTGTGTATTCACTAGTTATGATGGTGAAAAGTTAATATTTTCCATTATATGGCATAGAACTGAAGTGCCCTCTCAAATACATCCCCTCTGCCTTTGGCGGAAAGATACAGTGTCACCTAGAGTTGTGACCAATATCAGATTTTTTTTCCTAGTTAATACCTGAATAACAATGGCTTGGCATTACTTAGTTACAATCCTTCAAAATTAGACAGGCATGACTTATTGGTATTCTTATATATATATGTGAGTTTTCTGGGAGTCTTCTTCATCAGGAAGAATTTTAGAAATGTTTTCACAAAGTCATTTTAGGAAGCCATTAAATTTGGGGGTGGATAGAAATCTCCAAATATTTGGTGTGGTGTTACACAGGACAGTTACAGTTTTCCACCAAATATTCTTTGTATTATTTTCTCTTCAATCTGTTTGTTAGCGTCATGTGTACAATAATGATCTATTTTTAAGTTTTTTAAAATGTTTATTTTTGAGAGAGAGAGAGAGAGAGACAGAGAGAGACAGAGACAGAGCATGAGCGGGGCAGGGGCAGAGAGAGGAGGAGACACAGAATCCAAAGCAGGCTCTAGGCTCTGAACTGTCAGCACAGAGCCCTACACGGGGCTTGAACTCGTGAACTGTGAGATCATGACCCAAGTCGAAGTTGGGACGCCTAACTGACTGAGCCACCCAGGCCCCCCAATAGTAACCTATTTTTAAGGATTAATTCATTCTTGAGACTCAGGACCTAGTTTATAACCTAGCCACTCTATAATTTTCTAGCTGCTTTAAGAAAAAAGAATTAAAAAAAAAGCTGGAAAAAAAAAAAGATAACTGCTAGGGCAGAGAGTTTTGCAAGACTGTGTTGCAGAGATTGTTGGTAGCCTGACCCTTAACATGCCATTCATGACATCTATTAGGAAGACTGACCAGGTAATGCAGGAAAAGGAGTTGCCATCTGTGTGTCTTTCCCCAGTGACCAACTGCCTTGGATTTTGTTCAGAGGCAGTTATGAATAATAACAATGCAAACTCATAATCTAAAATAAGGACTTTGACATTTAAAAAGAATTGCACTAGGAGAAGGGAGAAGGGGCAGGCTCAACATCCAGGGGCTAAGTAATACTTCATCTCCATTCCTCAACACCTCACAATAAGAATAGCCTTGTGCTTAGCAGCAGGAGGGTGGGGAGGGCAGCCAAGGTGGGGAAGAGAGACCTAAGTGTATTCAAAAAGGAAAAGGGACAAATGAAAAGACAAGACAAGGCAAAGCAATTTTGAAAAAGAGAGCAGAGCTGGAGGAAATACACTACCTGATTCAAGATTTACTATAAAGCTGCAGTAATCAAAAGAGTGTGGTTTTTGCAAAAGAATACACATTCAATGGAACAGAATAAGAAATATAGAGATGTACCAACACAAACATAGTCAACTGATTTTTTTGATGAAAATTGCATAGACAGTTCAGTGGACAAGGAGAGTTTTGGAGTTGGGAGAGTTTTATATCCTTATGCAAAAAAAAAAAAAGAATCATAACCTAAATGTCACACCCTACCCCAAAATTAAGAAAAAAGAAATCATACACCTACATGTAAACTACACGTAAAACTAAAGAACTTTTTGAAGAAATCATAGGAGAAAAGTCTATGGGACCCTTCAGTGATACACAGGTTTTAGATACCATACCAAAAGCACAGCCCATAAAGGGAAAAGTGTCAAATTGGACTATCAGAACTTTAAATTTTTCTTCTGTTAAAGACGTTGTTAAGACAATGACAATACAAACTTCAAATTAGGAGAAAACATTGCAAATAAAATTTCTCACAAAGAACTTGTATCCAGAATATACTTGTATCCAGAAATCGCAAAACTCAAAAAAACAAAAAACAAAACAAACAAACAAAAAACAACAGACCAAAAACCAAAATAATGAAAAGAAAAGAAAACAAAACTTAAAATAACCCAATTTTTAAACTGGGCAATAAAAAATACATCTAAACAAATACTTCCCCAGGGATATACAAATGTAAATTTAGTATATTAAAAGACACTCAACATCATTATTCATCAAGGAAACGCAAATTAGACTACAGTGTGATGCACAACCAGCCTATGAACATGGTTAAAATTTTAAAGAAGCAATGACAATATCAATTGCTAGTGAGGATGGGGAGCAGTTGAAAACACCCTTGTCCATTGCTTGTAGGAATACAAAACGGTTACAGATGCTGTGGATGTGAATTGGTAGTTTCTCAAGTTAATTGCTGGCTCACGTATGACCTGTCACCCAGGGCAATATAATGGCTTCTGTGCGTTTGCCAGCCAATTATTGATCAGGTAGTTAATTAGTGGTCAAAACAGAGCTAGGACGGAAGGCAGCTTTGAGATAATGACATTTGTATTGGGATTGGCATCTGATAATTGAATATTACCAGGTGTTTGCTACCTCTTGGCAGTGTGCCTTTGGAGAAATTATTTAACATTATTGAGCCTATATGTAACCTATATGCATAAGCTAAATGGAGACATATCAATCGTGTAATCACACATAGGTATGAGTATTTTTATTTTTTTAAGTTTATTTACATATTTATTTTGAGACAGAGAGAGAGAGACAGTGTGAGTGGGGAGGAGCAGAAAGAGAGAGAGAGAATCCCAAGCAGGCTGACAGTGCAGAGCCCGATGGGAGGGCTCAAACTCATGAACCCTGAGATGGTGACCTGAGCCAAAATTAAGAATTGGATACCTAACTGACTGAGTCAGCCAGATGCCCCCCCACCCCTCTTTTCCTTAATTATTTATTTATTTTGATGGAGAGAGGGTGTGAGCATGAGAAAGGGTGGGGCAAAGAGACAGGGAAAGAAAGAGAATCCTGAGAGAGAAAGAATCAAGTTGAGAGAGAGAGAGAGAGAGAGAATCCCAAGCAAGCTCAGAGCCCAACACGGGGCTGGAACCTATGAACCATGAGATCATGACCTGAGCTAAAATCAAGAGTCAGACTGAGACACCCAGGTGCCCCTAGTATGACTATTTTTGAAGTTGAGAACACTCTACTTTACAAGATAATGTTTAGGGAATTTTATATAATTATTACCATAATCACCATTATGATCCAGAGTTTCTCATTGCCATTTTGGAGCTTTCTGGTCACATTGGAAAAATAAAGGAATAGAATGAAAGTTATCGAAAGATATTCTACAAGGATGTCATATAGCTTTTCTTGACCTTTTCCCTGGTAAAATACAGATATTCGGACTTGAGGGCCAGAATCATGGCTGGGTATCCCCATGGATGTGTCTTTCCTCTATTTAACCAAAGGACAACTAGAACTACCCACTGGGATATCAAATCCATTTCCCTCGGAGAATATTTTAACTATGAATTTATCTTGATAATTATAAAACATGTAAGCATGATGTCACATTTTATTTGTGTAGTTGTGCAATTTGACCCACTAATATACCCACTTTGACACTGCTTATTTTTTGAATAATGTATCCTATTACTTATTTTATTTTATTTATGTATTTTATATCAGATACCTGCTTTTATATTGTCCTTTTAAAAATTTTATCAATGTTTTTATTATAATTCTAGTATAGTTGCCATACATTGTTATATTAGTCTCAGGTGTACAATGTGGTGATTCAGCACTTTTTTTTTTTAATGTTTATTTTTGAGAGAGAGAGAGAGAGAGAGAGAGAGAGTGAGTGTGAGCAGGGGAGGAACAGAGGGAGAAGGAGACACAGAATCCGAAGCAGGCTCCAGGCTCTGAGCTGTCAGCACAGAGCCTGACACAGGGCTCGAACCCACAAACAGCAAGATCATGATCTGAGCCGAAGTCTGACGCTTAACCGACAAAGCCACCCAGGCGCCCCAGTGATTCAGCACTTCTATTCATTACCCATTGCTCATCATGATAAGTTTACTCTTCCTCCCTTTCACTTATATCATCCATCATCCACCCAACTTCCCTCTGGTAACCATCAGTTTATTCTCTATAGTTAAGAGTCTATTTCTTGGTTTATCTCTCCTTTGCACGTATCATTTTGTATCAGTATTTTTGTATTTTAGGATAAATACCCAGTAGGGTAATTACTGGATCATAGGGTAGTACCATTTTTAACGTTTTCCAGGAACCTCTCTGTCTTCCACAGTGGCTGCACCAGTTTGCGTTCCCACAAACAGTGCACGAGAATTTCTTATTCTCCACATCCTTGCCCGCACGTCTTTCTTGTGTTTTTTATTTTAGCCACGCTGACGGGTGTGAGGTGAAATCTCATTGTACTTTTGATTTGCATTTCCCTGATGATGAGTGATGTTGAGCACCTTTTCATGTGCCTATTGGCCATCTGGATGTCATTTGGAGAAATGTCTGTTCAAGTTGTCTGCCCATATTTTTACTGGATTATTTGCTGTTTGGGTGTTGAGTTGTATCCATTCATTCTATATTTTGGATAATAACCCTTTATCAGATACGTCATTTGCAAATCTCTCCCATTCAATAGGTTGTCTTTTAGTTTTGTTGATTGTTTCCTTCACTGTGCAGAAACTTTATATTTTGATGTAGTTCCAATAGTTTATTTTTGCTTTTAATTTCCCTTGCCTACATATCTAAAAAAAAAAGTTGCTATCACCAGTGTCAAGAAGTTACTGCTTGTGTTCTCTTCTAGGATTTTTATGGTTTTGGGTCTCACGTTTAGGTATTTAATCCACTTGGTGTTTATTTTTGTGTGTGGTGTAAGAAAGTGGTCCAGTTTCATTTGTTTGCATGTAGCTGTTCAGTCTTTCCAACACCATTTGTTGAAGAGACTGTCTTTTCCCTATTGGACATTTTTGTCTATTCTGTCAAAGATTGACCATGTAATCATGGGTTTGTTTCTGGGCTCTCTATCCTGTTGTATTGATCTATGTGTCAATACCATACTGTTTTGATTACTACAACTTTGATTACTACTTATAACTCTGTAGTATAAGTTGAAGTCTGGAATTGTGATGCCTCCAGCTTTGCTTTACTTTTTCAAAATTATTTAGGCTATTTGGGGTTATTTGTGGTTCCATGCAAGTTTTAGGATAACTTGTTCTAGTCTGTGAAAACGCTATTGGTATTCTTAGTTTAAATATTGGTGTTATATAGTACCACTTGTATTTGATCACATGTGAAAAATGATGGTTTTATATTGTTCTAGCATTTTTAATATTAATTATAAGACAATGAATTTGAGTATCGTGTCTGAATTCTTTAACATTGTTTAGTATATTTCAAATTTGAAATTCCATTTTATTTCATATTTTCAACAAGTTCTGTGAGATATTATGCTTATCGTGATTTCATGTGAATAGCCATTAATTTTATTAATTATTTCTTCATCATCTTTGCTCCATTCTAGACTGACTAGAATGAACTCCCTGACACCACAATTCAATTAACAACACTTCTACAACATTTCCACAAGTACTACTTAATTTGTATAAGATTTGCCCATAATTAAAATACAGATAATTAGAGACAATAGAGACCTGACAAAGAGTTAAAGATTCCATTAGTACTTCTGGCACCTTATAAATCATCAACTAAAGAAAATAATGAAAAATACCAACCGTAGGAGAGTATTGATCTTCCCAATGCACTGCAGCCTCCTTATAAATAGTTTTCTTAAACATACAAATTAAGTGGACTAGAAAAGAAAAGGAGTCCTTGGTTTACTTAATAGGATTGGAAACAGTTTTATAATTGCTTTCTTTCTAAGCTGAACAGATAACAGAATAATTCATTTATGATGATCAAAACGGCACTAATACAGTTTTACATTTCATTAGCTTAAATGGTTAATTTCCACGAATTCACCACTTACTCAATTTTATGTCAGTTGACAATTGTCCTTTAATTTATAAAACTCTTTTTAAGTCGATACATTTATTTGGATGTCTTGAGACTATTAATTTAATGAAATTAAATCAATTAAGTCAATTAAATTTGTGACAACCAAGATTTTTTATATAAAATATAAAGTTGCCAAACATTAGCGCTTATACATATTTTAGTAGGTATCTTATCCAAGATTATAAAAAAGAATATAAAAGAATATAAATATAAAAAATAATATAAAAGAATAAAGTTAAAAAAAGAAATTATAGTAATAAGTTTCACTATTTTAAAGTTTTATGTTACAGTGCATGTGGTAATGAGCAATACAAATAAATCACTATTTGTTTCCATCAAGGCTTAAAGAGGAAAAATAAAGAATTGCAACATACATTCTCCTATGTCCTCCTTCTCTTGAGGAAAGAAGGGAGGGGAAACAAAGAAATAAGTCAAAGTTAAGGAAATTAGGAAAAAAGCGAACAATGGGAGACAGAGTAGAAGGGACCTTAAGATTGACTCCTGTTCAATCAGAAGTAGAAGGATAGATTCACATGCAAAGGGAGAAAAGGAGAAAATACTCTAACCTTGAGGTCCTCTCTCTCCAACCTTCAACAACTACTGGTGTCCTCTTTATGACTCAAGTCCTTTTTCGCATGATTTCGCATCCATAATAAGATTCACGTGAAAATTCATACCGATGTAACATGTCATCTTACATTTCGTTGGGGATTAACTTTTGCCAAGATGTGATGAAACAAGGAGAACACATTATATTCTCTTCAATTGAACATGAGCTTTAGAAACATTAACCTAGTTTAGAGATAAAAATTATAGTCTGTTACTTTCATGTGGTTAATATTGAAACTAAGATTTCTCATGCATTTATTTATTAGTGATATAGTTCTCAAAGGCTGGAGGACTTTTAAAGCAGCATTGCTGTTGTGGTGCCCGGGTGACTCAGCTGGTTGGGCGACTGACTTCGGCTCAGGTCATGATCTTACAGCCACAGTACGTGGGTTCGAGCCCCGCGTCAGGCTCTGTGCTGACAGCTCAGAATCCTGCTTTGGATTCTGTGTCTCCTTCTCTCTGTCCCTCCCTTGCTTGCACTCTCTCTCTCTCTCTCAAAAATAAATAAACATTAAAATAACAAAGAAGTGTTGCTGTAAATTTATCTCTCAGCTTAACCTAAGTGTCTTTTGAATTGGTATGTTTAACAATTCAGTGATGAAATCAGACATATTTGACTTGAATGCCTACTTAGCTTTTAGTTTAGTAAGTTTGTACAAAAGATGTGACCTTTCCATGCCTCACTTTTCTCATTTGAAGAGGTAAGGGTATTCTTTTTGTATGCTTGTTTTATTAAATTAGACAATATCGTCATTTGCATAATGTAAAAAATATAATGTATTTTGAATAGTGCTTACTACATTTGCAAATACAATTGTCCAGGGCATACTAGTCAATAGTGCTCTCAGAGAACCAAAAAAATCTATAACATTTCATAATCAGGCTCAAAGCAAGATTCACTGGGACAGTTGTCTGTACCTATTGTCTATTCAAGGTCAAAGGAATTCTAACACATTTCATTGAAAGCCATTCTTCTCTGGAGTTTATATTTGACTTCCTGGTCTCATAGGCCACTGAGCCATGACCAGCCCCATTATCACTTTCTGTAGGGCTTTGGTCCATTATCTATTCATGAGTCAGTGTTATACCCTCACTCAGAGAGTGTTGAGATAGTTGCTACATTCCTCTAAAGCATCAGTATCTTGATGCTTGAACACCATCATCTAGGTGCAGGGATGAGATATGGTTGACATTTCCTCTCCAGTTTTCTCCTCAAATTGCCAAAACCCTTCCAGATGTCAAACATTTGGTCCAGGCACCAGGCAAAGCAGCACCCGTATGTGTTCGCATCTATTCCTCCTACAAACTTCACCTGAACTAAAGGAGTCAATTCTTTTCTCCTACCCCATTTTTCCTGTCACTCTTTGGTGACTTCAGAATACCCCAATTTTGTTATATTTTCTATTTCTTCCTATCAGAACTGAAAATCTCATTAGCCAATATTTTTTTTCATATTTTTGCAAACCATATGTCCTAAAATTTGGTTGGATATCTAAGTCAATCTTAATATTTAAAATTTCTATTTCTCATTGTGTTTGACATTAGATATTAGACCTAGAGATTACTGTTGTAAATATATTTTGTATGGCCAAGTCTTGACTACCTTGACTTGCACCAAGTGGAGGAAGCTCCACTCAATGAGAATCGAGTTTCAAGTATAACATCTGAACTTTAGTACCATATTACTAAAATGATTTTTGGTCCAGGGCACTACAATATAACTCAGGGCCTTACAAGGAAGTGACAGTGATTCTTTTGAATTCTGGCCAAACAAGATCAGTCTCATCTAATCTTATTTATTTATAATATTATGCAAAGTATATGTATAATTTTGACTACTGCTGATTTCCCTATATTGCCAATGGAGAGCTGATGACCTTTGTCTTTACCGAGAAAATTTGCGTTGTCATAGGGGAACTATAATATTCTGTCTGGATGGAGTATCATCTAGGCAGCAAGTGACAAATGTATAGTGACAAATGCAATTAATGTTTTGTAAAACGTGTGTCTATGATGATTAACATTGAGATAAAATTTTTAAAAATAACATATTAGCTATATCTACATATTTATTTGACCAATAGTTGAATATTTGTTGGACATTTTCTAGTTTCTTCTGGATTCTTGGCATTATTTAGACTTAGATTGTTTATATTACAACATAAGATTATATTATTGGTCATTTTAAACATTTTTGGCAATAATACATTTCTCTAGAATATATTTATCTCAGCGTGTCTCAATTATTAATATTAACAGTTAATAATTAATCAGAGGGAACATAGCCAATTAGGTTGCACAGAACCCTCAAACTTCATCCATGAAAGCAATATTTAAAGTTGTTTTTGTTTTTTTGTTTGTTTGTTTTTTGTTTTTAGAGAGAGTGTGTGTGTATGTATGTTTGTGTGAGCAGGGCTGGGACAGAAAGAAAAAGAGAGACAGAATCCCAAGCAGGCTCTGCTTACTGTGGGGCCTGAACTCACAGGCCATGAGATCATGACCTGAGCCAAAATCAAGAGTCGGGCGCTTAATGGACTGAGCCACCCAGGGGCCCCTTGTCCATGAAAACAATATTACATTAAGTGATACCCCTCTAGAATTCAATTTCACATTAACGTCATTTCGGGTACCAGGTTGCTTACATTAGTTGTCTGTTTTATCCTGCTCACTCAGCACTTGGTAAAGTTCTGTTTTGCTGTACTGCTGAGATACAGAGTGATGAAGTTCTTTCCCATTAATAGATCTTCAAACATGTGAGAAAAACGTTAGAATGTGAAAACCTACCATGAAACATTACCCTTAAAACAGAGCGACAAGAAGGTATCTAGAGTTTTGCACAAGTGTGAAGTGTCAATGTATTTAGTATCTCAAGAGGAAAACTACTCATCTAGAGGTAACATAATTGTCAAGACACTCAAGAAAATAGTTCATAAATGATGCATCCTAAGAGGTGACAGAGCAAAGGCGAATAGAAAGCATGTGGATGCTGTGAGAATATGGCAAGAAGATATAAATAGTCAATCATGGGGGAATAGCAGGCAGAAATTGACTGTCAAACAGGATTACTTTTTGTAAAACTCAAGGATGCTAAAATAAATATTGAAAGGGAGAGGGTAGAAAATAATATGAAAAAGGAAAAAAATGCAGTAAATTAAAATCAGATTTGATTCTCAAATGAAAGATGCAAAAATCAATTAAAAATACATAGTGCCATAAAAGTGGAACAGAGGGGGAGGAGAGAGTAAGAAAAAAAAATGGAATCAATTTGTGGTAGCATGATTTTAGGCACTTTATATACATTTTCTCTTATAAATTGCCCAACAATACTGTAGTAGGCAGAATAAAGTAATGGCTCCCAAGATGTCCACATCCTAATGCCTGGAACCTGTGAATATGTTAGGTTATTAGGGTTATGTTAGGGAGTTTGCAGATGTGATTGAGTTAAGACCTGGAGATGGGGAGAAAATGCTGGATTATCTGCGTGGGCCGAATGGAATCACAAGAGTCCTTATAAACGAGAAATGGATGTAAGAGAATCAACATCAGAGTGGTACAGCACAAAAGGCTTGACTAGCCATTTCTGGCTTTGAAGAGAGAGGAAGGCATCGTGAACCCAGGAATGCGAGCTGCATCCAGACGCTAGGAAAGACAAGGTAATGGATTGGTGGCCTGTAGGACAGAGCCCAGATGATACCTTGGTTTTGAGCCCAGGGAAACCATGTTGGACTTCCGACTTCCAAAATTGTAGAAGAGTTGTCTTAAGCCACCGAGTTTGTGGTAATTTGTTATAGTGGCCAGAGGAAACTAATACAAATACCACTAAGGAGCTGGCATTATATCCTCCTTATAGAAGAAAACTGACTTCTCAACAGGCCACCGTATTTAACCCGAGGTGCACTGCAGAGTCAGGACAGAAATGCTGATTTTTCTCCCTCTACAGCTTAATCTAGAGCCATTAGTTCAAACTGCCACTTCATTGTCGATATAGAAACGAAATTTTTAAGAAACAACGTAATTTTTTTTTTTTTAATGAGCATCTTAAGATGATTGATGATGGTTTAATGGTTTTCTTGACAGCGCTGAGCAGGTATGTGTTTGTATGAATCCTCAGGCAATTTAAATGATTAGATTTCAGCTAATTAAAACAAGGGGACAGTAGACCGAAGTGTCCCAAATGCCACTGAGGGCTATATCAGCCCACCGAACCTCAACCTGTAAATGATAAAATTGAAACCTGAGGATAACCAATCACAAAGAGCCAACTAGGCTTTAGGCTATAGTCTGTCAATACGTTCCTTACTTTGTTTCCACTTTTTTCCATAGAGCCTCTCCCCAGACTTCTAATCACTTCCGGTTTGATGCTGTCCAATTGGAATCTGTTTTCCTCAGATGAACTCTCAATTTTTTTTTTTTTTTTTAAATATACACCCGGGTTTATCTTTTAACAAGTTTCAACGTTTTAGTGAGCCTTTGTCCTGTGAGCTGTGACCTTGACGAGTGCTTTTCAGTTTTGTTCCCTCCCTTAGAGGAGATAGGAAGTCCAAGAGGTTAGAGTTGAGGATTCCCCCACCCCCCTCCAATAATTAAAGGCTACTGGGGCCGGGGTTGCTTGGGCTGTTTCCTTTCTTCCAGATCATTTAGGCCCTGGTAAAACAGTTTCTGTCCAGGGCAGTCCTTTGTTTAGGAAAACAGAGTTTTCTGGGAATACTTCAAAATCCTCATCACCCCTGGCCTCCCTTTCCTCCTAGAAGCTGAAGAACAAGGGGATTTTTCTTCAGTCTTCCTTCTGAAAATCTGGTAGGGCTTCTGATGTTGAAACTCACAAAAGTGTGAAGGCCCTTGAAGAGTGGGCCCTTCTGAGATTTTTAACTTTCAGGCTAGTTCACACCACACATCCAGCCATTCATCAGTAATACCCAAGATTCCCACCAGTACAGGCACCATCAGTAGTCTTCTGCTCCTGGAAAGCTGTGATTCTCAGGATCTGTTTGACTCTCCAGTTTTGAGAGTGGCAATTTGTCCTGGGACCTCAATTCCCTATGGGATCAGAAAGGAGTTATTGATTTTCAGTTTGTTTCCCAAACTCTTTTCATGTTGGACAAGAAAATCCAAGTCTGAGTTTTTCTGGTTTTTGTTTTTCTTTGTTTTTGTTTTTTGACACAAATATATTTGATCACCTCTATTTGATAATGGTCTTGTATATTTCTTGTTCAGTCCTAGAGTTAAACATCATCCGAGATGTCTTTTTTTGGTGGTGGTGGAGAGAATCTCCCTTGGGATTCTTTTATATTTATTCCTCTCAAAATGCCTACAATTAAATATATATTAGTAGGGCAAGATCAGGAAAAAAAAATCAAAAAAGGTTTATATTATACTCAGTGCTTCTCTTCTTGTAAGATCTATGAATATTTTTATTGAATAAATTGACTTGTAGTATTGTGTAAGTTTTAAGGTGTATACGATGTTACACTGATGCATTTATATATTGTAATATGATTGCCAGTGAAGTGATATTTATCACATTATATCATCATAGTAAAATATTATTTCCTGTATTGATTATACTGTGTGTTAGATCTCTATGGCTTATTTACTACTCATTAGCTGTTTGTACCCTTAACATCACTCTTATCCTTTCACCCCATCCACTGGTAAGCACCATTGAACTTTTACAATTATACTTTTTAATATTCTTTGTATAAGTGATATCATACAGTATATGTCTTTCTCTAAATCATTGACCATAATATGCTCAAGGTCCATTCATGTTGTTGGATGTGAAAAGATACCTTCCTTTCTCATGGCTGAAGAATATTTCACTGTGTGTATGTACATCATTTGGGTCAAGTCTTACCTGTGCTTTTGTGAATAATGCTGCGATAAACATGGGTGTGCATATATGTCATTGAAATCCTGTTTTCATTTCATTTGGGTATATACCTGAAATGGAATTGGTAGATCATAGGATAGATCTATTTTCAATCTTTTGATGAAACTCCTTATTGTTTTCCTTCGTTGTTAAACCATTTTACATTCCCACCAACGGTGTGTAAGGGTTCCCTTTTCACTGCATTCTCACCAGCACCTGTTGTCTCCTGTTTTCTCGAAGATGTGAGATGATAGCTAGCAGGTGGGAGATGATATCTCATTGTGGTTTCAGTTTGCAATTTCCTGATGATTAGTGGTGCTGAGCATCATTTCGGGGATCTGTTGACTATTTTGATATCCTCTTTCCAAAAACGTCTATTTGATGTTTCTATTCTTCTTTTTTTCTAAATCAGATTGTTAGTTTTGTCACTGTGGTTGTTAACTGTTAGTTCTTTATGTTTTGAACATTAACTTTTACTCAATTTATGGCTTACAAAATTTCTCTCCCTTTCTGTATGCTGACATTTCATTTTGTTAGTTGTTTCCTTTGCTGTGAAGAAGATTTTTAGTTTCATGTAGTCCCATTTCTTGATTTTTGCTTTTGTTGTTCCTTCTCTGGGCATCATGTCCAAAGAATTATTGCCAAGACCAATAGTGATGAGTTAAAAAACATACTTGTTGCTAGGAGTTTTATAGTATCAGGTCTTATGTTTAGTCTTTGATGCATTTTGAGTTAACTTTTTGTCAGACCCTTTAGACAAGTGTCCAATTCAATTGTTCTACATGTTTTTCCCCAGTTTTTCCAGCACCATTTGTAGAAGAGACTATCTTTCCCCCACTAGGTATTCTTTGCTTCCTTGTTTAGTACTAGTTGACTGTACCTGCTGGGATTTAATTTCTGGGTTTTTATGTTCCCTTGACTTACATTCGTATTTTTGTGCCTGTACCATGATGTTTTTGTTACCATGGCTTTGTAGTATAGTTTGAAATCAGAAAGCATGATACTTTCAGCTTTGTCATTTTTTCTCAGGATTGCTTTGGCTGTCTGGGGTCTTTTGTGGTTTCACACGTTTTAGTATATTTCTTCTATTTCTGTGAAAAATACCTTTGGTATTTTGATGAGGATCACATTGAATCTGTAAATGACTTTGGGTAGAATAGCCATCTTAAAAATATTTATTCTGACAACCCACGAACATGAGGTATCTTCCAATTTTATTGATTATTTTCAGAAAGGTCTTGTAGTTTTCATTGTACAGTCCTCTCACTTTCTTGGTTAAATTTATTTCAAAGTGTCTCATTGTTTTTGATGTTATTGTGAATGGGATGGTTTATTTCTTTTTCTGATGCTTCACCATTAGTGTAAAAGAATTCCACTGATTTCTATAAATTTATTTTGTATATTTCCACTCTACTGAAATCATTGATTAATTCCAACTGTTTTTGATGGACCCTTTGGGATTTCCTACATAAAAGACCATATTGTTAGGAAGTAGTAACAATTATCTTCTTCCCTTCTGATTAGAATGCCTTTTATTCTGAATTCTTGCATAATTGCTGTAAGACTTCTATATTAAATAGAAATCGTGGGGACATATTTTTGATTTGGGGGAAATGCTTTCGATTTTTCCCCATTGAGCATAATGTTAGTTGTAAGTTTGTCATATATGGGCTTTATTATGTTGAGGTATGTTCCTTCTATACCCAATATGTTCAGGTATTTTTTTTTTTTTAGTGTTTGTTTATTTTTGAGAGAGAGAGAGAGAGAGAGAGATAGAGCACGAATGGGGGAGGGGCAAAGAGAGAGGGAGACACAGAATATGAAGCAGACTCCGAGCTCTGAGCTGTCAGCACAGATCCCAATGCAGGGCTTGAACCCATGAACATTGAGATCATGACCTGAGCCGACATTGGCATTCAACTAACTGAGCCCCCCAGGCTCCCCAAGAGACTCTTAAATATAGAGAACAAACTGAGGGTTGATAGGGGTGGAAGGTTGGGAGTGGTGGGGAAAATGTGTGATCATCATTGAGGAGGGCATTTGCTGGACCGTGATATCATGGGATGAGCCAAAGTCAGAGCTTAACTGACTGAACCACCCAGGTGCCCTCCCCACCGCCCCGCCCCCCAAGTCTGTTAAGGTTTTTTAATCATAAAAGGATATATTTGTTTGTGTGTATTGAGATGATCATACGATTTTAATTTTTTCATTTTACTGATAGGATGAATTACATGTATTGATTTGGGTGTATTGAACCATTCTTGTATCTCAAGATAAATCTCACTTGGTTGTGGTATATAATAATTTTAATGTATTGTTGAATTTGATTTACCAATATTTCAGTGGGAATTTTTCCATCTACACTCATTAAAGATATTGGTCTACAGTTTTCTTGTGATATTTTTATACAGTTTTGGTATCAAGGTATGCTTGTTTTTTAGCATGAATTTGGAAGTGTGACTCCCCCTCAATATTTTGGAGGAGTTTGAGAAAAATTAGTGTTAATTCTTATTTAAGCATTAAATAGAATTCTCCAGTGAAGATACCTGATCCTACAATTTTCTGTATTGGAAGTTTTTTCAATACTGATTAATTTTTTTTCCCTTTTTTAAAATTTTATTTTATTTTTTATTTTTAAAAAATTTCATCCAAATTAGCATATAGTGCAATGATTTCAGGAGTAGATTTCCTAGTGCCCCTTACCCATTTAGCCCATCCCCCCTCCCATAACCCCTCCAGTAACCCTCATTTTGTTCTTCATATTTATGAGTCTCTTCTGTTTTGTCCCCCTCCCTGTTTTTATATTATTTTTGTTTCCCTTCCCTTACATTTATCTGTTTTGTCTCTTAAAGTCCTCAGATGAGTGAAGTCATATGATTTTTGTCTTTCTCTGACTAATTTCACTTAGCATAATACCCTCCAGTTCCATCCACGTAGTTGCAAATGGCAAGATTTCATTCTTTTTGATTGCCGGGTAATACTCCATTGTGTGTGTTTGTGTGTGTGTGTGTGTGTGTGTGTATATATATATATATATATATATATATCACATCTTCTTTATCCAATCATCCATCGATGGGCATTTGGGCTCTTCCCATACTTTGGTTATTGTGGATAGTGCTGCTATAAACATGGGGGTGCATGTGTCCCTTCGAAACAGCACACCTGTATCCTGTGGATAAATGCCTAGTAGTGCAATTGCTGGGTCATAGGGTGATTAAATTTCTTTAGTCATTAGTGATCTGTTTAGGTTTTCTATTTCTTTGTGATTCAGTTTTAGTAGGTTTTGTGTTTCTAGAAATGTACTCATAGTACTCTTTTATGATTCTATCCATTTATGTGGTATCACTTGTAATGTCACCTCTTTCATTTTTAATTTTATTGTTTGAGTCTTCTCTGTTTTATTCTTCATCAGTCCAGCTAAAGGTTTATCATTTTGCTTATCCTCCTGGAGTATGGGCCCTTTGTCGACTCTTCCGATTATTTGATGCCCTCTATTTTATTTACTTCTGTTCTGATTTTTATTATTTCCTTCCTTATGCTAATTTTGCTAGTTCTTTGAAAAGTAAAGTTAGGTTGTTTATTTGAGATCTTTCTTTTTTTTTTTTTTTTTTTGAAAGAGAGAGGGCACAAGTGAGCAAGGGGAAAATAGAGACAGAATCCCAGGAGGGGCAGAGGAGAAAGAAAGCGAGACAGAGAGAGAGAGAGGGTGGGAGACACAGAGCGAGAGAAGTGGGACTCATCCGAAGCAGGGCTACTGTTCACCTGATATGGGACTCAAACTCATGAGCCATGAGATCATGAACTGAGCTGAAGTCAGATGCTTAATGACTGAGCCACCCAGACGGCCTCTAATTTGTATCAATACAATTTATTGATACAAACATTTTATCTTTTGCCTTCCGGTTGTTTTGTCTCTCCATTGTTTCTCTTAACTTCCGTTTCTGTCTATCTTTGTAACTTGGTGATTTTTCCATGGTGATTTGCTCAATGCTCAATCTCCCCATTTTTATGTTCTATGTTTCTGCTTGAGATTTTTGCTTCGTCATTACCATGAGGTTTACCAAAAAAAAAAAAAAAAAAAAAAATCACAGATAAAATTGTCGTCTTACTGCTGATAGCAATTTATTTTCATTTGTTTATGAAGTTTCCATCCTTTTACTTTTCGCTTTTTATACTTTTGATGTCACAAATGATCTCTTTGTGTCTGATTTTGTTCCCAACTGTAGTAACTATAGTTATTTTTAATACTCTTATCCTTTAATTTTTATGCTATAATTAAGAGCTTAATATACTATTCTAAAAATAAGTAATAGTTTTCTAATTATGACTATTTCTTACTTTAATCAGAGTTTTGTGTATTTTCACCGTTTTGTTTTAGCTCGAGGGACTTCTTTCAACATTTCTCATAAGGCAGATCTAGTGGTGGTGAACTTCTTTAGTTTTTGTTTGTCTGGGAAAGCCTTTACTTCTCCTCAATATATGAAGGAAAACTTTGCTGGATAAAGTATTATTGCTTGGCAGTCTTTATCTTTCAATATTTTGGATTTGTGATTATAGTTTCTCCTGGCTTGTAGAATTTCTCTTGAGAAATCTGCTGATAGCCTAAGGAGGATTCTTTTGCAGGTTAGTCTTTTTTTCCCCCCCTCCATCTGCCTTTAAAATTCTTTCTTTATCATTGACTTTTGACAGCTTTAATATAATGTATCTTGGAGTAGGTCTTTTGGCATTGAGATAATAAGGTGTTCTATTAGCTTCATTGACTTGTATATTCAATTCCTTCTCCAGCTTTGGGACACTCTCAGCTCTTATTTCTTTAAACTGCCCCTTCTCCATTTCTTCTTCTTGAATACCTATTATTTTTATCTTGGCTTTTCAAATGGAGTCTGATAGCTTTTGTGAAGCTTCTTTTAAATCTTAATTTTCTCTCCTTTCCCCCCTGAATCATTTCTAGAATCCTCTCTTAGAGCTTACTGATTCTTCCATCTGATCTGCTATATTTCTAAAGTAGTCCATTGCATTCCTTACCATTTATAGAGTACTTTAGTTCCAGATTTTTTTTTGTTTGGTTCTTTTTTAGAATTTAATCTCTTAGGTAAAATATTCCTTCTGTTCATTAATTTGATTCCTGAAGTCATTGCATTGCCTTTCTGAGTTTTCTTGTAGTTTGTTGCATTTCTTAATGAGAGCTATTTTGAAATCTTTATCAGATCACAATATTCCAAGTCTCTGGGTTTGGTTGCTGGAAGACTATTATTTTCATTTTGTGATAACATATTACCATGACTGTTCATGTCATTTGATGAAAAGTGTCTCTGCCATCACGTTTGAAGTAGCAACACCCTCCTTTTTTAGTAAAGGCTTTGCTTATTTTGATTCTAACAGCTTAATACGTCGGTAATTAGAAACCTTCCCTTGTTTCCTAGAATGTGGTTTTATAGTTAAAGTTTTGGTTTTTCTGGCTGACTGGACGTTAAGGTTGGGAGCAAGAGTGTGTCAGGGGCGCCTGGGTGGCTCAGGCAGTCAAGCATCCCACTCTTGGTTTTGGCTCAGGACATGATCTCAGGGTTTGTGATTTGCCCCCCCCCCCCCCCCCCCCCCCCCCCAGCCCTGGGCTCCCTGCTTATAGGAAGGAGCCTGCTTAGGATCCTGCCCCTCCCCTTTCCCTCTGTGTGCTTGCCTAAGTGCATCTGCGTGCTTTTTTTGTCTTTTTCTCTGTCTCTCAATATAAATTAAAAAAACAAAAAACAAAAAAAAACTTTAAAACAAACGAACAAAAACAGTGGGAATAAAAGGGTGCTGGCAAAGAAGAGGGAGTTGTATACTTAGCACGTGGGGCTTTGGGTGTGCGGCACAGTCTGGTAGGGGAATCCCCCAGTGGCGGCGGGTGGGGGGTGGGCGTCTAAGAAGCCCATGGTCCACAATCCTGGGGTAGACAGAAAGAGAGACTTTCCTCCAAACTTCTTTGTCTACTTACTTGTTTTTCCTTTTCCTTCCCTCAGTCATTATGGTCTCTGCTCAGAGACAGCGACAGGTCTATGTGCAGACTAGGTATCTGGGAAGAACCCCATTCATTGCCATCAGCCTCTACATCCTCTACCAGGAATGTCTCCCTGTCCCACTGATGGACCTATCACCTTCCCTGACACCGCTGCCTCTTCTATGGTCTAACTCACTCACTTTTGGTTGCATAGATATATGGATCTCTTGGGTGAGCTGATATGCCGTGCAAAGGCAATTTTTTTTTTTTAAGTTATGGAAGTCTGATTAGTGTACAAATCACAGGGAAAAGAAAAAAGAAATGACTCAGGCTACCACTATGAGGCTTACATCACCCCACAATTTCTTATTTATTTATTTATTTATTTATTATAAAGCTTATATATATGTGTGTGTGTGTGTGTGTGTAAGTTATCTGTACAACTTGTGGGGCTCGAACTCACAACCTCAAGATCAAGAGCTGCATGCTTTTCTGACTGAGCCAGCCAGATGTCCTGAAGATTTCTTTTTGTTGGGGTTGGTATTTGAAATTTTTTTAATGTTTATTTATTTTTGAGAGAGAAACAGAGTGGGAGTGGGGGAGGAGCAGAGAGAGAGGGAGACACAGAATCCCAAGCAGGCTCCAGGCTCTGAGCTGTCAGCACAGAGCCTGACATGGGGCTTGAACTCGGGAGCCGCAAGATCATGACCTGAGCTGAAGTCCGACGCTTAACCGACTGAGCCACCCAGGCGCCCCTGGGGCTGGTATTTCAAGATCACACTTGGAGTGTTAAGGGTATTCGTTGTTACAGGGTTGTCATATCTTTCAGGTCTTTTCAGTGCATTGAGCTAGATAAATGTATTCTTTTGGAAAGAAAAATAAACTTGAGTTTGTATCGGCATTTTGACCCAAAGGTGAGACTACCAGATATTTACTTATATGCTTTGAATTTGTATTTTTAATCTTTTTTTTGCCTTTAAAAATCTTTGTTCCTAAGGATATTAAAACACCCTTTATTGTCTCCACATAATATTTAATAGTTTAAAAATAATAAGTTTTATATTACTACTAACAACAGCATTCCTGAATACCAGCTAAGATCAATTCATCTTGCCCTTATCCCAGGAAGCAGTTTTGAAGTCACTTTTGCTGGGTTCTGTCACCCATTTTATATAGTTAGGCTATTGTGCATGACATTATCTCCTTAATTTTTATTTGATGCCTTCATAAGGAATCTTATTTTTCCCTACTTCTTTGACTTTCATCAACTAGATGATGTGGGGGAAGAATCAGCGTCACTCTGCTATTAAATACGGAAGGAAAATCAACTGAGGTAGCAGGAGTAGAAAAATAATAAATCTAAACATCTGAACCCAGACTGGGCTCTTATGGTAATAATGAGCTGTCATGAATCCAGGTGACTTATGTAAGACTGACCTTCACATTTTGTCATAGATCAACACTCTAAAACTGGGCACATCCACTATATTGAAAATCACACATGTTTCCTGCTAGTGCCATTTCAAAACAAAATGACAGAAGGAGACATAAAGAATAAAAATACTATCTAGTCATTAAAATTTCAGTAGGGTGTTAAATAAGTCTCACAGACTGCGTGTGGGAATTATAAAGCAAACCAGGAAAATCCCAATATTTTACATGTCCATCACTTCATAGACATTACAAGTTCCAAATCTATTTTTCGTTTTTCTAAAGTCTACTTACTTACTTTGAGAGAGAGAGAGAGAGAGAGAGAGACAGAGTGAGCCGTGGAGGGGCAGAGAGAGAGAGAGGGAGAGAGAGAATCTCAAGCAGGCTCTGCACTCCCAGTGCAGAGCCCTACATGGGGCTCAGTATCAGGAACTGTGAGATCATGACCTGAGCAGAAATCAAGAGTCAGACGCTTAACCGACTGCTTAACCAAGACGCTTAACCAAGTGCTCCCTGAATCTACTTTTCAGAGGCTGTTTCATCTGCCTTACTTCCGACGTGTTAGAACATGTGCTCTCGGCTTCCTGTTTGCTCACTTAGCCAGTATTGTACGTCCAGTCCTTTCTTTTCCACTTTATCACATCATCAGCTGTGTGCCTGGATCCTTTATTTATCTCAAAGCTGTTTGCTAGCATTTGGTGCGCCGTTTAAAAGACAGTTGGAGGGGCGCCTGGGTGGCTCAGTCGGTTAAGCGTCCGACTTCGGCTCAGGTCATGATCTCGCGGTCCGTGAGTTCGAGCCCCACGTCAGGCTCTGTGCTGACAGCCCAGAGCCTGGAGCCTGTTTCAGATTCTGTGTCTCCCTCTCTCTCTGCCCCTCCCCTGTTCACACTCTGTCTCTCTCTGCCTCAAAAATAAATAAACGTTAAAAAAAAATTAAAAAAAAAATAAAAGACAGTTGGAATTTAAAACAACAAATAAGCAAGCAAGCAAACAAACAAAACACAGAGTGAAGTAAAACCTCCAGCAATGTCTATTTTTCAACAGTACTTCCTGTTATTGTTTCCTTTCCCACACAAAGAAATTGATGGTTTCTGGAGTTGACTTAGATGAGAATATTTCCATATCCCTCTTTTGTAGATGGGTGAATGTTTTAACATTATACTGTCATTCTTATGCATAGTCCAACTTCCCACTTTATAGAGAAATAAAATGAGTGGTCAAACAATTAAATGGTTACATTGATGCTCACCAGGGGAAATTCACTAGTGAAATAATGAGACTCATTTGTGCAAAAATCTGCCACAGAAGACAAAAGGTGTATTTGTATGTTTATCATCTATATTAAATATAAAGTACAGTCAAGATTTTTGAAGTAGGTAACAGTGTGAGGACAGGTGTTTCACACTGAAAGGACCAATTGCTATTTTTATGGGGCTAATAAGAAAAAAAAATTCTTATTATCTCTAGTAACAGGGAGGCTTATCATCAATGGTTTTGATAAACTTTTGAGGGATACAATGCCACCAGCACAAAAAAGAAAGTGGGCCTGAGAGCATGGCTGGCAAAGTTCTCCTCCTGAGGAAATGGGTATCTGTGGTAAGGGAGTAGAGGCAAATTTCTCACTGTCCTTTATAGATTGTCAGAGAAAACTACACACAGATCTTATTCAGATTAATTAAGCTGCAGTACTGGAAGGCACAACCTGGGGGAAACTAGACCTAAGTCCAGATCTTCCAGACAGGGGCATGTGGTACCAAAATGGCAGATAGAATCACCATTCGAGTCATAACGGTAGCTAGTGTGTGTTATACAACGGTACAATTGCTTATTCAAACCCAGCAAAGAATAACTGCAGAGCTAATGAGAACCTTAACGAATCAAATAAATGTCAAAGTAGAGAAATAAACAACCAACAAAAGTAAGGTGCAGTGAGGACAAGAAGCCAATAACAATGTAAAAGCCCCAATACATCAGTAAGTATAATAAAGAGGAAATGATTAAATTCCCTAGTATATATATATATATATATATACACATATACGTAGACGTGTATATATATATATGTATGTGTATTGTGTATGTGTAATGTGTATATATATATACGTATATGTATATGTATATATTTCAACTTTAATATTATAAAAAAAATGCAGGAGACTATGCGTTTCATCTTGGGGAATGAAATCCTTATTTTAAACACGACAAAGATTAAAAGTTATAAGAAAATTAACATTTTGATAGGAAAAATATACCATTAACAAATCCAAAAGTTGTTACAGAATAAAAGAGACTGTTTGCAGCTTATTTTAGACAAGGTTAATATTCAAAATATATTAAGAACTTCTGGGTCAGTATGACAAAAAAAAAAAAAAAAGAAGCCAAAGTTGTCGGTATATAAATAAACTAGAATTACATAGGAATTAGAAGTAAGAGTGGCCATAATTATATGAATAAATGCTTTATCTTGTTAATGATAAGACTTCTACTTCTAGGTTTCTATTTTATAGAAATAATATCATGTACAGATAGTTGAGAAGAGGCAAGAATTAGACTATTCTTTCAAGATTCATTGTTAGGGTGAAAAAATTTGAATAACCTTTATAATTATCAATGGGAAAATTGTCAAGTTTTGTTATTTTATACTGGGGGATACAACAGTTTAAATGAGTGACATATGTTCAGTAGGGGTAACATGAAAAGAGTGCCTACATATACTCTTAATTAGAAAAAAAGCTAAAAAAATAAATTGATATATAGGCATATAAATATTTTACCTATGTAAATACATAACGAAGAAATATATAGTAAAAAAGAGATCTGAAGGTAAAACCTAAAACTTTCCAATAGTGATTACTTCAGGAAAGAGAAATAACTTGGGGGTATTTTAAGAGACCTTTTCCATTTTTCTCTATATGCTTTTTCATATTTTTAACTTATGTGAAATCACAAATAGTGATGTACTTACGCAACATTAAAAAATGAATAAGTTGAAAAGTGAAATATACAAAAAAATTCAGGGAAAAATATTAGTGGTGACATTTCTTTACTTTTTTATTCCTTGACAAATGAAATAGGCAATGATAAGCAAGCAAACGTGAGTGAATAATATAATTAATAAATAGGAGGATGGAACCCATGGGGAAAATGAGGAAGGAAAACACGAAGAGGCAGGAGAAAAGAGAAAATGGAGTTATTGTAAAGAGTATGGATTATGCGGTCAGACTGCAAGGGGTACAAATGCTACCTTATCACCAGCTGTGTAACCTTGGGGAGTCATTGGCCATACTCATTCCTTAGCGTCCTGGTCTTTTACATGGTAATAATAAAAAGTAGCTGCCGTATGGATTGTTACGAAATTAAAATGAATTAAATCATGAAGCTTCTCTATCTGGAAAATAGTAAGTCTATAATATATATTTTATATATTATTGATATTATATATTACTATTATATACTCTATACATACCGTAAAGAACCTAATAGGGTTTCTGTTTATTCACTTGATGTAGTTTCACTTATGTCTATTTTTGATTTACAAATTTGCAGTCTTTTTTTTTTTTTAAGGTTTCTTTATATTTGAGAGAGACAGAGAGAGCCCAAGCTCAGGAGGGGCAGAGAGAGAGGGGGACAAAGGATCTGAAGCGGGCTCTGTGCTGACAGCAGAGAGCCCAATGCACTGCTCGAACTCACAAACAGAACCCTGAGATCTGACCTGAGCTTGAAGTTGGATGCTTAACTGACTGAGCCACCCAGGCGCCCCTACAAATACATGTTGTCATAATGGCCATTGCATCTTTTTTTTATCTCATCCAAGATATACTTATTCTAAAGTCATTGTATTCATAAAATTATTTTCACTTGAAATGCGTTCATGTTTCAATGATTGCCCGTTAGTTTCCTTCTTAGCAACACTTTTTGTTGCTGTGGCCTACAGACCTATTTTTGAGTGCCCTTTAAAAAAGTCTTTACGTGGAGTTAAGATGGCGGAGAAGAAGGGCAACTGGGCTTTCCCTTGTCCCTCAGCCACAGGGGTATTGAGGTCAGAACACTCGGAACAATCACAAAATCAGTCTGCAGAGTGACAGAAAAATCTCCACAGGTGGGTGGAGACAGCTTGGCAGGACTGAGGTGCATGTATGTGAATTGGGAGAGACAAAATGGTGTGGGCACAGTGCGGAAACCCGTTCTGTGGAGAGACAAAAGGGAGGCAAAGAGAGGCTGTGGAATTGCAGTATTGCGTGAGAGAAAAACCTCTCCAGACCACGGACTGGGGAAAGAGAAATACAGAAGAGTGCCCGTTTCTGCTTTGCAAACAACCTTAGGTGCCGAAGGTTGGAAATCTCAAAAGTGCATGACTTTCTCCTGACTGGAGGCCAGCCATGTGCTAATGCCTGGGGAGGAGGGGAGCCCGCCCCGGGGGAGTGGTAGCAATCTCAGGGGCGCGCTCAGCAAGGGGGAGAGAATCGCCCCCTTCCTCCAGTGCTGCGGGCAAGAGGGTTGATTGTCCCTCCAAGGACAAAAGACTCTGCGGGCACCAGCCAGAAGCCCTTTGTCAGCCGGGTGGAGTGGTGCTGCTTCCAAACCAGGCCCACACGGTGCGGGATCCCGTAAGACACGGGGTTTGAAGAGCCAGCGAGATCCTAGGAGGCGCGGGAGGCTATGGAGCAGGACAAGCCAGCCACCCGGGCTGCTCTGCGAGGGCTGACTGAACAGTGGGGTTTAGAACACCTGGTTCTGGAAGGAGAGACTGGGGTGTCACCATTTTTCTCCTCATCACCAACACAGTGGGGCCTCAGGGAACAGGAGGATGGCTCCCAGTGAAGACCAGACTCGCTGACACCAAACCCTGCTGGTAACTGCTTATCTACCAGAGTGAGATTAACCCAGACTGAACCAGGAACCAGATTGCCTCTCCTCCAGACCATCACAGCCACCGGTCCCAGGCACCAACTCACAACTGTCCTGCAATTTTCTATGCTAGTCTGTTTTTTTTTTTAAATTAGTTTTTCTTTTCTTTCCTTCTCTTTTCCTTTATTTTTCTTTCCACTCTCCTCTTTTATTTTATTTTTTCCTTTGGAATCAGGCTTCATCAGTTTCTGATTCGATTTTCGGTCAATTCTTATGATACATACCTGTCTTTTTTTTATTCCTTCTTTTTCTGGTCTGGTTGTTTGTTTAATCAGGCATTTTTACTATATTCTTCTTAACACCTTTTCTGTATCTCTTTCTTTATTTTCTTCTCTCTCTCTCTTTCTCTGGATTAAGCCTTACAGTTTCTTTGATTCTCTGCCTGTTTTATTTGTTTGTTTGTTTCCTCTTTCATTTTTCTCTTTATATGGGACAAGGTTCCCCCCAATTTCCTTTTTTCCGGGGTTACTTTCATGAACAAATCAAAGCAAACCTGGTGGAAGGTCCGAACAACCCACCACTATGAGTAGTGGGATAGAACAGCTAAATATGCAACAACAGAGTGCATGCAATACATTCCAAAAACTCTTCCTGAGGTGCAAGGCCCCGGACAGTGTATGATCCCTTCTTAATATAGTAGTACTTGCAGGTGAAGGACACAGAACAAGCCATTAAAACATGTTAAAGACAGAAACCTGTCCAAAATGATGAGATGGAAGGATTCTCAAAAGAAATTCCAGGAAGAAATGATAACCAGAGAATTGCTCAAAAAAATATAAACAATATGTCTAAACAAGAATTGAGAATAACAGTCATAAGACTCATGGTTGGACTTGAAAAAAGTAAAGAAGACAGCAGAGAATCTAGTGCTACAGAGATCAAAGACCAAAGAAATAGTCATGATGAATTAAGAAATGTTGTCATTAAGATGCAAAATAAACTAGATGTAGTGATGGCAATTATGGAAGAAGCAGAGGAGAGAAAAGGTGAAATAGAAGACAAAATTATGGAAAATAATGAAGCTAAAAAAAAAAGAAGGAAAAGAAATTATTAGACCATGAGTGGAGAAATAGAGACCTAAACAATTCAAAAATGAAATAATATACATATCATGGGAGCTCCAAAAGAAGGAGAGAGAGAGAAAGGGGCAAAAGGTATATTTGAACAAATTATAGCTGAGAACTTCCCTAATCTGGGGAAGGAAACAGGCAAGGAAGTCCAAGAGGCACAGAGAACTCCCTTCAAAATCAACAAAAAAGGTCAACACCATGACATATTATAGTGAAACTGGCAAACTATAGAGATAGAGAATTCTGAAAGCAGCGAGGGACAAACAGTTCTTAACTTGCAAAGGTAGAGAAATGAGGGTAGTAACAGACCTGTCCTCTGAAACTTGGCAGGCCAGAAGGGAGGGTCAGGAAATATTAAGTGTGCTGAATAGGAAAAATACACAGCCAAGAATCCTTTATCCAGCAAAGGTGTCATTCAGAATGGAAGGAGAGATAAAGGCTTTTCCAAACAAAAACTAAAGGATGTCATGACCACTAAACTAGCCCTGCAGGAGATTCTAAGGGTGACTCTGTGAGTTGAAAGCAGCAAAGACTACAAAGGACCAGAGACATCACCACAAGCACAAAACCTACAGATAACACAAGGACACTAAATCCACATCTTTCAATAATTATTCTTAATGTAAATTGATTAAATGCCCTGATCAAAAGACATAAGGTATCAGAATGGATACAAAAAACAAGATCCATCTATATGCTGTCTCCAGGAGACTCATTTTAGACCTCAGGACATTGCAGATTGCAAGTGAGGGGATGGAGAACATCTATCATGCTAATGGACATCAAAAGAAAGCCAGAGTAGCTATATCAGGCAAAGTAGATTTTAAAACAAAGACTGTAACAAAAGATGAGGAAGGGCATTCTATCATAATTAAGGGGTCTATACATCAAGAAGAGCTAACAATTCTAAGTTTTTATGCCGCCAAGATGATAGAACCCAAATAAATAAATCAATTCATCACAAACATAAAAAAATATATAGTTAATAATACCATGATTGTAGAGGACTTTAATACTCCACTATGACAATGGACAGATCTAGGCAAAATCAATAAGGAAACAATGGCTTTGAATGACATATTGGACCAGATGAACTTAACAGATACACTCAGAACTTTTCATCCAAAAGCAGCAGAATACACATTCTTCTTCAGTGCACATGGAACGTCCTCCAAAATAGATCACATACTGGGTCACAAAACAGCCCTCAACAAATATAAAAAGATTGAGATCATATCATACATATTTTCAGGTCACAACACTATGAAATTTGAAATCAACCACAAGGAAAAATTTGAAAAGCCTCCAAATACATGGAGGTTGAAAAACATCTCACTAAAGAATGAATGGGTCAACCAGGAAATTAAAAAAGAAATTAAAAAAATATATATATGGAAGCAAATGAAAATGAAAACATGACCATGCAAATCCTTTAGGATGCAGCAAAGGCAATCCTAAGAGGAAAACACAATGCAATTTGGGCCTATCTCAAGAAGTGAGAAAGGTTCCAAATACATAACTTAATCTCACATCTAAAGGAAATAGAAAGGCAGCAGCAAAGAAAGCCCAAAGCCAGCAGAAGAAGAGAAATAATAGAGCAGAAATAAACAACATAGAATTAAAAAAACAAAGCAAAACAAACCAGTAGAACAGATCAATGAAACTAAGAGCTGATTTTTTGAAAGAATAAACAAAATTTATAAACGTCTAGCCAGAGGACAGATCACAACCAACACCACAGAAATACAAACAATTATTAGAGAATACTATGAAAAATTATACACCAATAAACTGGACAATCTGGAAGAAATAGACAAATTCCTAGACACCCAGATACTACCAAAACTCAAAAGGGAAAAAAGAGAAAATTCGAACAGATCCATAACCAGTGAAGAAATTGAATCAGTTATCAAAAATCTCTCAACAAGTAGGAGTCCTGGGCCAGATGGCTTCCCAGGGGAATTCTATTAGACATTTAAAGCAGAGTTAATACTTATTCTTCTCAAGCTGTTCCAAAAACAAACAAAAAGACAAAAGAAACAAATAACAACAAAACACAGACAAATAGAAATGAAAGGAAAGCTTCCAGACTCATTCTATGAAGCCAGTATTATTACCTTGACGCCCAAACCAGGCAAAGACCCCCAAACAAGGAGAATTACAAGCCAATATCCCTGATGAACATGGACGCAAAAATTCTCAACAAGATACTAGCAAATCGAATTCAACAGTATATTTAAAGAATTATTCACCATGATCAAGTGGGATTCACTCCTGGGCTGCAAGGTTGGTTCTATATTTGCAAATCAATCAATGTGATGCGAAAGGATAAGAACCATATGATCCTGTCAATCGATGCAGAAAAAGCATTTGACAAAATGCAACATCCTTTCTTAATAAAAACTTTCAAGAAAGTCGGGATAAATTTTTTTAATGTTTATTTATTTTTAAGACAGAGAGACAGAGCACAAGCAGGGGAGGGGCAGAGAGAGAGGGAGACACAGAATCTGAAGCAGGCTCCAGGCTCTGAGCTGTTGGCACAGAGCCCGACACCGGGCTTCAATATATGAACCGTGAGATCATGACCTGAGCCTATGTTGGCACTCAAGCAACTGAGCCACCCCAGAAACCCAAGGGACTCTTAAATAAAGAGAACAAACCAAAGGTTGATGGGGTGGAGGGTTGGGAATGGTGGGCAAAATGGGTGATCATCATTGAGGAAGGCACTTGCTGGGATGAGCACTGGGTTTTGCAGGTAAGGGATGAATCACGGGACTCTACTCCTGAAGCCAAGTCTACATGGTATGTTAGCTAATGACAATGAATGAATGAGTGAATGAATGAATGAATGAATGAAAATAAAAATGTCTTTAATTTCTTCTCTCACTTTTGGTTCACCTCGCCCCATGCTTCTCTCTTCCTAGCTGTGTTTGCACAGCTTTCAACACCTGGTGCACTAGGTCCAGCTCTAACCATGTCTTCCAGAGGCCAGCAAGACTGAGCCAGTCATAGATCCCGCTGGTACCTCCACTGAATTCCTGGTGAGGAAACAATTATTTTTCCTAGGCTCACTTTCTAAAGTCTTTAGCTCCTGGTCCTATACTCGCTTTCTAAAATCTTTAGCACCTGGTCCAGGTTGCAGGTAAGAGTGTTTTCTCTCTCTCTTTGAAAGCAAGCAGATGGACAGGTAAGTGGCACACTTCACCCCTTGGCTTCAAGTCTGGCTCCTACTTTTTTCTTTATCTCAGGTCTCCTGGGCTCAGAGATCAGAGGACTCACAGCATTAGCTTTGAAGTCTGCATTTCTGTTCTGTTCTTGTTACTGAACATGAAAATATGTCTTTTTGGTTTCTTATTATTACTGCTGCTATTGTTTGGAGAACAGGAGACGTGTAGCATGTGGACGTATGTGACCATAGGTCCATTTCATTTTGGCGTTTGTATGCACATCGAAACTCTTTTCACTAAAGACATTATAGATATTATACATTTCCTGGCTACCAGATCCCATGTTCATTTTCAGTCCTAATCTTACCACACCTCAGCACTACTTGAATGAAACACATCAACAATTCCCTCCTTCCTGAAGTTTCTTTTTCTTTATTTACATGATATATGATTCTAGTTCTCATCAGGAATTCTTAGTTGTTTTTACTCATTATTTTCATTTACCTATCTTCGAAGTGCCAAGTTACTTAGCATTTAGTCTTTTGCTATATTGCTTTTTGGTCCCCCCCTCTCATGGTCCATCATGGGTACAGTCTAATGCAGTCTTTAGGCAGAATCTAAGGTTTTGAATTCTGACAGCTGCAGGCTTTATGGACTCTGTTTGACAAGTTGGTTAACTTTCCTGCATCTCAAATTTATCATCAGTAAAGTGGAGTTGATAATATTTAGGTTAAGTGTGTTTTGAATATTAATTTCGATAACACACACAAAGCACTTAGCACAATGCCTTAGTATTCAAGACATTTTAACAATATTTTTTATTATTTTCTGTCATCTATATACCAAGAACTCTCAGATTTATAGTTCCTGTTTTTCTCTTTTGAAATTTTCAATCTTCTCTCTCACTCCCAACTTGACAAAACCAATTGTTATGTAACCATAAGGTGTTCAGAATTAAGCCCCCAATTTCTCACCCACATGCAACTCTTTCACTTTTCTGCATTTCAGTAAAAGACAATCAATGTTAAAATTAGCAAACAAAAAGATAATTCGCATTCTTTTTTTTTTTTTTCCTTCAGCCCTTAGTCCATCACTGAGTCTTCTGAGTTCTATTTATTTTGTTTTAATGAGAGGTCATTTCTATTTTTACTCTGACTTCTACCCTCAAAATCTGCATTGTCTCCTACTTTAGTGACTTTGACGATGGACTCATGTGCCTCCCGCCTCCAGTTTATTCTCTACACAGCAGCTACAGTCATTATTTTACAAGTTAATGAGTAAAAATGGAAAGTGCCATACACATGGGTTTAACATATACTATTCTACAAGTTATTTTCCATTTATTGTTGTTAAGACCCCAGCACAGATAAGCAGAGTTTTCAACATACAGAACATTTTCCCAAATTTTTGCTAGTCTGGAGGAAATAACCTGAGATTAGGAAATACTATTTTCAAATGAGTAACTAGCAAGTGTAACAGAGGTATTTAAAAACATGCTGAATACATTCAGCTGCAGCAATTTCTTACTAGACACATCTCCAAAGGCAACGAAATTAAAAGCAAAAATGAAGTATTGGGACTTCATCATCAAGGTTAAAAGCTTCTGCACTGCAAAGGAAACAATCAACAAAACTAAGACAACTGAAGGAATGGGAAAAGATATTTGCAAATGACATATCAGATAAAGGGCTAGTATCCAAAGTCTGTAAAGAACTTACCAAACTCAACAACCAAAAAAAAAATCCAGTGAAGAAATGGGAAGAAGACATGAATAGATACTTTTCCAAAGAAGACATCCAGATGGCCAATAGACACATGAAAAGATGCTCAGCGTCACTCATCATCAGGGAAATACAAGTCAAAGCCACACTGAGATACACCTCACGGTGTGTTACCACCACCGGTGTCAGAATGGCTAAAATGAACAATCCAGGAAACTATAGATGCTGGCAAGGATGTGGAAAAATGGGAACCCTCTTGTACTATTGCTGGGAATGAAAACTGGTGTAGCCACCCTGGAAAACAGTGTGGAGGTTCTTCAAAAAATTAGAAATAGAGCTACTCTCTGACCCTGCAATAGCACTGCTAGGAATTTACCCAAGGGATACAAGAGTGCTGATGCATAGGGGCACGTGTACCCCAATGTTCATAGCAGCACTTTCAACAATAGCCAAATTATGGAAAGAGCCTAAATGTCCATCAACTGGTGAATGTATAAAGAAGATGTAGTTTATATATACAACAGAATACTACTTGGCAATGAGAAAGAATGGAATCATGCTATTTGCAGCAATGTGGATGGAACTGGAAGGTATCATGCTGAGTGAAATAAGTCATCCAGGGAAGCACAGATATCGTATGTTTTCACTCATACGTGGATCTTGAGAAACTGAACAGAAGACCATGGGGGAAGAAAAAGGGGAAAAATAGATACAAACAGCAATGGAGGGAGGCAAACCACAAGAGACTATTAAATACAGAGAACAAACTAAGGGTGGATGGGGAGGGGGGCAGGGGAGAGAGAAAATGGCATTGAGGAGGGCACTTGTTGGGATGAACACTGGGTGTTGTATGTAAGCCAATTTACAATAAATTATATTCATAAAAATATAATAAATTTAAAAATGCTGAATACAGTTGAAAACCAATATAATAGAAATTAGATTGGGAAACTCATATGTAAAAATAAAGAAATAAATATAAATGAATAGATTAGAGTTGCTGCAAAAATTAACAACAGCTTCACAAAAGTTGTTCCAGGGATAAAAATGTAATATTAAGTACAAGACAATCGGACACTGAGAAGGTAGTACTAAGTCAAAGAAAGAAAAAAAAAAAAAGTCAAGACCCCAGAATTAAAACAAAACAAACAAACAAAACCCAACTTTATCAATGGGCACTTAGTACATTTAAAGAAACTCATACCTACATATATATCTGGATACTTTGTGAAGGGTAGAAGGGGAAGTTGATGTGGGAATTATCATTCAAAATGTATGCCTTAGCTGAAATAGTAAGTACTTGATAAATATAGGAGATATAATATGTCATAGTGTACTTTTAAAAATTCTGTCATAATAAGAATCAGAATATCCTGAAGAAAAACATTTATGAAAAATAGATTATGTTTAATCTATTTTGAAACCTCAGAAACTTGACTACAAGAAAAAAATGTTGCAGGCAGTCATGCAACATTGCAGAGTTACTAACAAAATTATAAATTTCATCACATACTGTTCTGGCATGATAGGCATGAACATATTGGATTGGAGAAAAGATAATACAATGTTAATATGTAAATAGTTTTGGAAGGCTAAATTTAAGAAAGTGCGCTTAAAAAAATTACTAGAAACCTATCCTTAATTTTGGATAATAGGATTCTGAACAATACTATCATAAGTAAAACTTTGATGTATATTTTTATTCTACTTCAAGAATCCTGACAGTTAGTCACTTTTATGACTACCTCTAAAGGTTGAACATATGTATGTGTGTTTATTGAAGTGTGTAAAATTAAAATAGCACTTTTCTCTGTGTAAATGTGTTCAGCTATGCAATAAATCAAAAGTATAGCCTAGAACTCATTTCCTTCCCTTGTATGGCCTAATGGGAAAATAGGAAGTAAAGAGCAAAGGATTAGATTTTCTCCCTACTATAACAGATGGATGATCATTTCCAGAACAATGATGTGTTCCAAACAGATATAAGAGAATTTCAGTAAATGTAAAAAAGGTTGTTGTGCATTTTCAGTTTCCTCTTCTCTATACCTATTGGAAGTGCATTTATCTGGTGGACAAATTATTGATGTCTGGTTATAATTACAGAGTTCCCATAAATAATTGATTTAGTTTTCTTGGTAAAATTTTGAAGCAAAATAAAAATATAACGTAATTAACTACGTAGACTAGTGCAGCCGTCCTTTCCTATTTTCAAAAGAGTGAGGCTGACCTTTAACAATAGTGCCAGGAAAATAAAGTCTAAGAATGAACTAAGCCTGAGAGAAAAGTTAAGGGTACGAAAATCTCCTTTTAGTTTTAATCTGTGTAAGAATTGATAATACATTACAGAAAGGTAAGCATGATATTCAACTTGCATCGTGTTTCTTTCTGTGTAGAGCAGGGTGAGGTTAAAAATGAAAAATGTAGAACCTCTTTCCTGTCTGACATCTAAGGAGTTTGGCAGTTACCACTCTGACCTAAAAAGGATGAGCCGAACAAGCAGAAAAATCAACACTTCTTCTTAGATCCATAGAAGAAGTGAGCTCACATGGCAAATTGCTGTCCACTACATTGCTTAGAGAGAGACACATGATCACAATATACCGGAATACAAACCCACAAGCAGAAACTTTGACAAGAACTAGAGCCAGGGTAGGAAAAGCTAAACTTTTAATGGCAATTTGCTAGAGGCCCATTGGGGAAAAGTCTAAGAGTTAAAAATTCCAGAGGTCCACACTTTAGTGAGCTTTGTCTCCAGGAACTGGATTGGGTTCTCACAGGGAAGGTCAGAAAAAAAAATCCCATAGTCCTTCTGGCAAGGAGCAGGAAAAGAAACTACTTTGACATATTCCAGAGTGTCCTCTTTCTAATGAGGTCTACCCTCAGGAGAAACTAACCAATGAATAACCTGCTGGGACTTAACTGACCTGGGGGAAGAAAAATTCCCGACTCCAGATCCCTCTAGCCATTCTGCCTCACCTAAGGTGGGTGGGTGAGGGACCTGAAAAGCACTTGTGAAGTTTGCTGTTCTCAGGCACAGTATCACTGAAAGTTGAGACCTAATCACAGGCTATAGAAATCTTCCTCTCTCCATCCCCACCTTACCACCACATTACTAAGGGCTTATTTATACTGGTCCTTTAACCTATTACATTATGTCTTCCCATTAAAAAAAATTACAAAGCACTCTAAAGGCAAAAATAAATAAATATAAAATGGTTTGATGAGATAAAGTAAGCATCAGAACCAGACACCAATATGGCAGCCATGTTGGAATCATCAAACTGGGAATTGAAAACAACTGTGATTCCTTCGATAAGAGCTCTAATGAGTGAAGTATCCACCATGCAAGAACAGATGGCAATGTAAGCACAGAGATGAAAATTGTTAAGAAAGAACCAAAGAGATATGCTGGAGATCAAAAATGATGTAACAGAAATTGAAAAAAAAAATAACTGACTTTGATGGGCTTATTAGAGACTGGCCACAGCTGTTGAAGGAATCTCTGAGTTTGAGGATACCTCAATAGAAGCTCCAATACTAAAAAGAGACACAGAGATGAAAAAAATGAAAGAACATTCAAGAACTGTGTGACAACTACAAAAGATGTAACATACCCATAATTGGAATACTAGCTATAGCTAGTATTTTTCTATAGAAAAAAGGAGAGAAAGAAAGAGAAGAAATATTTGAAACTACAATGACTGAGTCTCTCCTACAAACTAAAATCAGACAGCAAAATACAGATCCACAGAGTTTATAAAACACCAAGTAGGAGAAATGACAATATTACTAAAACTAGGCATATACATTCAAACTACAAAAAATCAAAAATAAAGAAAGAGTCTTGAAAGAAGCAACTTGAAAAAAACCCTTATCCATAGAGAAGCAAAATAAAAATTATATCTGTTTTCCCATAAAAAGCCATGTAAGCAAGAAGAGAATGGAGTAAAATAGTTCATGTTGAGAGAAAAATCCTACAAACTTAGAATTCTGTACACTGTGAAACTAAGCTTCAAAAGTCAAGAAGGTATAAAGACTTTCTCAAACAGAAATGAACAATAAAACCATGTGATTATCACACTAGAAAGTTTAACTTCCACTTATGATAAAAATCCTTAGTAAATTAGGTGTAGAAGAAACATATCTCAACATAATAAAAAACATGGATGACAAGCCCACAGCTAATAATATACTTAATGATAAAAGGTTGAAGTCTTTTCCTCTAGGATTTGGAATAAGACAAAAGTGTTACTCTCATCACTCTCTTCAACATAGTACTAGAATTCCTAGCTAAAACAACCATGGAAGAAAAAAAAATAAAAGTTATTAGAAAGGAAGAATGAAAATTGTCCTTATTTACAGATGTTGTGACTTTATATATAGAAATCCCTAATGACTCAATAAAAAAGCTCTTATCTAATCAGCAAATTCAGTAAAGTTGTAGGATAAAAATCAACTTACAAAAATTAGCAGCATTTCTATACATTTTCAATGAATTTTCTGGAAAAGAAAGACATTGATTCTATTTACAATAGAATCAAACAATAAAACACTAAGAAATAAATTTAACTAAAGAGGTGAAGCATCTCTACTCTGAAAGCTACAAGACCTTAATGAAAGGAATTAATGAAACAAGTAGGTGGAAAGGTATTTTGTTTTCATGGATTAAAAGAAACAATATTGTTAAAATGTTAATACTACCAAAAGCCATGTATACATGCAATGCAATTCCTACTGAGATTCCAGTGGCATATTTTATAGAAGTAGTAAAAACATCCTAAAATTTGTATGGGACCACAAAAGACCCCAAATAGCCATATAAATATTGAGAAAGAGGAGCAAAGCAGGAAGCATCACACTTCCTAATTTCAAAATATATTATCAGACTATGGTCATAAAGCAGTGTGGTACTGGCATAAGAAAAAAAAAAAACAAACCCAAAAACAACCAAAAAAAACCAACAGATGAATAGAACGATGAAAAAGAATCGAGCATCCACAAATAAACCCAACCATATGCAACCAACTAATATTTGACAAGAGAACCAAGAATACTCAATGAGAAAAAGACAGTATTAACAATAAATGGTGCTGTGATAATTGGATATTCACATGTCACAAAATGAAACTAGGACCTCTATCGTACAAAAATCACTAACTTGAACTCAAAGTGGAAGAAAGACTTAAATATAAGACCCAAAACCATGAAACTCCTAGAAGAAAACATAGGACTAAAACTCTTTGACATGGTCTTATTAATGATCTTAAAGAGAGAGAGAGAGAGAGAGAGAGAGAGAATATACAGGGGAGGGGTAGAGGAATAAGGAGAGAGAATCCCAAGCAGACTTCATGCCCAGTGCAGAACCCGACCTGGGGCTCGATCTCAAGACCGTGAGATCATGACCTGAGCCGAAATCAAAAGTCTGATGCTTGACTGCCTGAGCCACCCAGATACCATTTATTAATGAATTTTTGGATATGACACCTAAGGCAGAAGCAACAACAACAACAATGACAAAAACAATAAACAAGTGAGACTAGATGGAACTGAAAACTTCTGTATAGCAAACGAAACAATAAAGTAAAAACAAAACTGACAGAATGGAAAAAAAAATATTTGCGAACCATGTATCTGGCAAGGAGCTAATATCCAAAATATATAAAGAACTCAACAATAAAAAATAAAAAAAAATACAAATAACCCAATTGAAAATGGGTAAAAACAACTTAGGTGACATGTCTTCAAAAATAATATACAAAGGGCCAATCGGAACATAAAAAGATATTCAACGTCACTAGTCATTATGGAAATGCAAATTAAAACCACAGTGGAACACTGCCTCACACCTGTTAGGATGGCCATTATCAAAAAGGCAGTACATAACAAACGATGGTGTGGATGTGGAGAAAAAGGAAACCTTGCACACTGTTGGTAGGATTATAAATTAGTACATTCCCAGTGGAAATTATAGGGGACCCTCAAGAAATTAAAAATAGAACTACTATGTGACCCAGCATTTCCATTTTGGGGAATATATTCAAAGGAATCTAAAATAACTCAAAAAGACATCTGCACCCATATGTTTATAGCAGCATTATTTATAATAGTCAGGACATGGAAGCAACCTAAGTGTCTGCTGGCTGATGAATGGATAAAGGAATTGTGGTATATATAGACTACTGAATATTATTCAACCATAAAAATTGGAAAAATCCTACCATTTTGGACAATATGAATGGACCTTGAGGGCATTATGCTAAGTGAAATAAGTCAGATGTAGAGACAAATACTGTATGCTCTCACTTACATGTGGAATCTAACAACAAAACAAAACTCATAGAATGAGACTAGACCTATGGTTACCAGAGGCAGAGGGTGGGAGAAGGGAAAAGTGGAGGGAGCAGGTCAAAAGGTACAGAGTGCCAGTCCAGTTATGAGCCGAATAAGTCCTATGGCTGTAGTGTACAATATACATATGACTACAGCTAACATTGCAGTATGATATATAGGAAAATCACTAGAGAGTGAACCTTAAGAGTTGTCTACACAAAACACTTTTTTGTTTTTTCTTTTTTTCTTTTTGCAATGTTGTATTTATACGAGAAAATGAATGTTAGGTGAACCTATTATGAATAGCATTTTGCAATATATGTAAATCAAATCAGCATGCGTATGTCAATTACTTCTCAATAAAACTGGAAAATTTTACAAAGCAATGGTAATCAAAACAATATGGTACTGGCACAAAAGCAGACATACAGAACAATGAGACAGAATAAAGAGCCCCTAAATAAATTTAAATATTTATGCCAAACTGATATTTGACAAAGATGCCAAGAACACAATGGGGAAAGAATATTCTTTTAATAAATGGTATTGGGAAAACTGATATACACATGCATGAGAATTAATTTGGACCCTTATCTTATACTATAAACACAAATACTTTCTAAATGGATCAAGTATTAAATATAAGACCTGTATCTGCACTACTTTAAAAAAAGGGGAGAAATAATTTATGAGATTGTCCTTGCCAACAATTTTTTCATCATGACAACAAAAGCACAAAATAAAGTAATAGGCAAGTGGTAATAGACAAGCTAAAGAGCTTCTGCACAGTAAACAATCAATAAGGTGAAAAAAACTAATAGGAATGGAAGAAAATATTTGCAAACTGTATATCTGATGAGTTAATCTCAAAAATATATAAGGAATTTTTATACCGCCTCCCCCCAAAACCTCTGATTTATAAGACACACAAATGCTAATAGGCATATGAAAATTGCTCAGTGTCACTAATCATCAGGGGAATGCAAATAAAAATCACAATGAGCTATAACCTCATACCTGTTAGAATGGCTGTTTCCAAAAAGGCAGAAGATGATAAGGTTTGGCAAGTATGTGTGGAGAGGAACCTTGTTCTCTGTTTTGGGAATGTAAATTGATATAGTCACTGTGGAAAACAGCTTCAAAAAATTTAAAATAGAAATATATGACCCAGAAACCCCAGTTCTGGTTCAAAGATGTATCTTCTGTCCCATGTTCATTGCAGCATAATTCACAATAGCCAAGATATGGAAGCAATCTAAATGTGTGTTGACAGAAAAATTGCTAAAGAAAATGCTATACGCGTGCATGCGAACACACACACACACACACACACACACACACACAGAGGAATATTATTCAGGTTTTAAAAAGAAGGAAATCCTGTCATTTGCACACACACACAAAAAGGATTATCTGCAGAGGTTTTTGGGTGAGGGGGTATAGAAATTCCTTATATATTTTGGAGAGGATGTATGCTGTCAAAGAAGCTAGATACAGAAAGACAAATTTGCACAATTTCACTTATATGTAGAACCTAACAGAAACTCCTAGAAGCAGACTGTGTAGTCGTGGTTTCTAGGGGCAAGGGAAGTAGGAAATGGGAAGATGTTGGCAAAATAATATAAAGTTTCAGTTATACAAGACAGGCAAGTTCTGGAGATCAAATATATTTATTTTTATTTATCATATATTTATGTATTCATACATTTATTATAATTAAAAATTCTGTATCGTATACTTCAAGTTTTCCAAGAGTGTAGATCTTAAGCATTCACAGACACACACACACACACTCAGACACACACAGACACACACACACAATGGTAACTATGTGAGGTGATAGATATATGAATTTGCTTGATTTTGGTGATGATTTCAGAATGGGTGTCTACACAAAAACATCAAGTTGTAAACCTTAAATATGTCAAATTTCTATTTATGAATAATATTTCAGTAAAACTGAAAAAAAATAACTGATACACTAAAAAAAAAGAGAAAATGTAATCATGTAAGATGTAGAATGAAAACCACAACAGGCAGTGGCACTTGGGTGTCTCAGTCGGTTGGTTGAGCATTCAACTTTGGCTCAGGTCATGATCTCAGTTTGTGAGTTTGAGCTCCACGTTGGGCTCGTTGCTGTCAGCACACAGCCTGCTTCAGATCTTCTGTCCCCACTCTCGCTCTGCCCCTCCCCCATTCTCAAAAATATATAAACATAAAAAAAGCACAACAGGCAGAAAAACTATAGACAACAATATGAACAAAGACCAAGGGCAAAATAATAAACAGTAGTAAATATGGTAGATATTAATCTAATTATATGAGCACTCACTTTTAAATTAACATTAATGGTCTAAATGCATCAATTAAAAGATAGTGGATCTGTCTGAATGGATCAAAAACTAAGACCCATCTATATGTTGTTTACAAAAAGCACACTTTATTTTTTAAAGTTTATTTATTTATTTTGAGAGAGAGAGGGGCAGGAAAGACAGAGAGAAAGGGAGAGAGAGAATCCCAAGTAGGCTCCACACTGTCAGTGCAGAGCCTAACATGGGGCTCGATCTCAGGACTGTGAGATCATGACCTGAACCGAAATTAAGAGTCAGATGCTTAACTAGCTGAGCCACCCAGGAGCTCCAAGAAACACACTTTAAGTATAAAATACATGTAGATTAAATGTAACCTAATGAGAAAGATATATCATGCTAACAGTAATCAGAGGAGAGTGGAAGATGCTATATTAATATCGGACAGAACAGACTTCAAAGCCCAAAAAGCTATCAGGGATAAAGAAGGGCTGGACATAATAGTAAAGGTGTCAGTTCTCCAGGAAGATATAACAACCTTTAACATGTATGTACCTGATAAGACAGCATTAGCATATGTGAGTCAAAACCTGATAGGACTGTAGGGGATGGTCTATTATAGCTGGAGATACAGCACTGCTCTATCAGAAATGGACAGATCCAGCAGGCAGAAAAATATGAAGAACATAGCTGAACCATCAATCAACTGGATATAATTGTTATCTATAGTCTACTTCATCCAACAATAGCAGAATACACATTCTTCTCAAGCACGCATGGAACAGTCACCAAGGTAGATAGAACCTGTTCTGGGCCATAAAATACATCTTAACTCGTTTATAACCATAGTATTACACGATGTCTGCTCTCAGACCTCAGAAGAACTCAGCTAGAAATGAATAACAGAAAAATGACCAGAAAATCTCAAATTACATGGATATTAAAGAATATGTTTCTAACTAACACATGGGTCAGGGGCACTTGGGTGGTTCAGTCGGCTAAGTGTTTGACTTTGGCTCAGGTCATTATCTCGGGGTTCATGAGTTTGAGCCCCACATCAGCCTCTATTGACAGTTCAGAGCCTGGAGCCTGCTTTGGATTCTGTGTCTCCCTCTGTCTCTGCCCCTCCCCTGATTGCACTCTGTCTCTCTCTCACACAAAATAAATAAACATTAAGAATCAGCTTTAAAAACAAACAAACAAACAAACAACACATGGGTCAAAGAAGAAGAAGAAATCTCAAGAAAAATTAAAATTATATTTTGAACTAAATAAAAATACAACTTATAATTTGTGCAATGCATAAGAGTAGTGCTTAGAAGAAACTTTATCGATTGAATGCATGCATTAGAAAATAACCTAAATTTCCACCTTGGAAACTAGAAAAAAAAAACAACAAGTAAATTCAAATTAAGCAAAGCAAAGAAATAATAATTACAGCAATAATGAAACTGAAAATAGGAAATTGATAGACAAAATCAATGACCCCCAAAGCTGTTTCTTTGAAAAGATCAATAAAATTGATAACTCTGTAGTCAGGCTATACCAAAACAACAACAACAACAACAACAACAACAACAAAAAACAAAACAAACAACCAAAAAAAACCCACAAAAAACAAAGAAAAAAGAAAGAAAGAAAGAAAAGACCCAAGTTACTAATATCGGAAAGAAGGACATCAATCCAGATCCCAAGGACATTATAAAATGGTAAAAAGGAGTATTATGAACAACTCCAGACTGAGAAATTTGACAACCTAGATGCAATGGACTTATTTTTTGAAAGACACAATTTTCTGAATCTCTCATAAGAAGTAACTATTTGAATAGACCTGTATCTATTACCGAAATTGAATCAATAATTAATTCATTTTCTTTTTTTTTAATTTTTAAAAAGATATTTATTTAGTTTTGAGAGAGAGAGAGAGAACACAAGCAGGGAGGGACAGAGAGAGAGGGAGACACAGAATCCGAAGAAGGCTCCAGGCTCTAAGCTGTCAGCACAGAGCCTGATGTGGGGCTCGAACCCACAGACCACAAGATCATGACCTGAGCTGAAGTTAGATGCTTAACTGACTGAGCCACCCATGCACCCTGATAATTGATTCACTTTCAAAACAGAAAGTACCAGGCCCAAGTAGGGGCTGATGAATTATACCAAACATTTAAAAACCTATACAGTTCTCTACGGTCTCTTCTAGATATTAGAAGAAAAGGAAATACTTTTTAACTTATTTGACGAGGGCAACATTAGCCAAATACCAAAATCAGACAAAGGTATTACAAGACAAGAGAACTATAGGCCATTATCTCTCATGGTCATAGATGCAAAAACCCTTAAGAATAGTAGAAAATTGAATCCAACAATGTATAAAAAGAATTATACACCATGGCCAGTGGGATTTATCACAGTTGTGCAAGGTTGGTTTAACATTTGAAAATCAATTAGGGCAGTTCATTACATCTATAGGCTAAAAAAGAAAAATCACAGATCATATCAATAGATACAGAGAAAAGCTTTTGATAAAATCCAACACCCATTCATGATTTAAAAAAATAAAAAAAAAAACTTGACTAAATTAGGAATAAATTATAACTTCTTCAACTTGATAAAGAATATCTACCAAAACACCTACAGGTAACATCATAGTTAATGGTGAGAAACTAAGCTTTCCTACTAAAAATGACAAAAAAAAAAAGATAAAGAAGTTTTCTCTCAGCACTCCATGTCAATATCACACTGGATGTATTGACTAATGCAGTCAGACAATGAAAATAAATAAAAGTTATAGAGAGTGGGAAAATATACAATTGTCCGCACCAAATCTGAATCAACAAAAAAACTGCTGGAAACAATAATCAATTATAACAAGGTTGCAGGATACAAACCTAAGGTAGTCAAATGCTCTACCACTGAGCTATACCCCCGCAGGATACAAACCTAATGTACAAAAGTCATGATCTTGCGGTCTATGGGTTCGGGCCCCGCATCAGGCTCTGTGCTGACAGCTCAATGCCTGGAGCCTGGTTCAGATTCATGTCTCCCTCTCTTTCTATCCCTATCCTGCTCCTGTTCTCTCTCTCTCTCTCTCTCTCTCTCTCTCTCTCACTAACCTATATATCAGCAACAAATGAATGGAATTTGAAAAAACAATAATAAAATCACTCACATGAACAACCGCCCCCCCCCCCCCCACACACACTGATACTCAGGTATACATCTAGAAAAATATGCACAAGGTCTATATGAGGTAAGCTACAAAACGAACAAAATCAAAGAGCTAAATAAATGGAGGAATATTCCATATTCTTGGGCAAGAAGACTAATAATACTGTCAAGATATCAGTTCCTTCCAAATCTCGAGGTATAGATTCAATACACTTTCAATCAGAATCCCAACAAGTTATTAATTTAAAAAAAAAAAATTAATGTTTATTTATTTTTGACAGAGAGAGAGAGAGAGACAGAGCATGAGCGAAGGAGGGGCAGAGAGAGAGAGGGAGACACAAAATCTGAAGCAGGCTCCAGGCCCTGAGCTGTCAGCACAGAGCCCCACGCGGGCTCAAACCCACAGACCATGAGATCATGACGTGAGTTGAAGTCGGACGCTCAACTGACTGAGCCACCCAGGCGCCCCCAGAATCCCAACAAGTTATTGTGTGGATATTGAAAACCTGATTTTTTTTTAAGAAAGCTCTACACCCAAGGTGGGGCTTGAACTCACAACCCTGAGATCAAGAGTCTCATGCTCCACTGACTGAGCCAGCCAGGCACCCTTGAAAAACTGATTCTGAAGTTTACATGGACAGGCAAAAGACACAGAATAGTCAGCACAATCTTGAAGGAGAAGACAAAAGTTGGAGGACTAACCTTACTCAACTTCAAGACTTACTGTAAGTTACAGTAACCAAGACTGTGTGGTATTGGCATAAGAATAGGCAAACAGATCACTGGAATAGAGACGCCAGAAACAGACCCACATTAGTACAGTCAATGGATCTTTGACAAAGGAGCAAGGTAAAGACAATGAGGCCAAGATGGTCATTTCGACAAATGATGTTAAAACAACTGACCATTCGCATGCAAAACAAAACAAAACAAATCTAGACTCAGAACTCTTTACAAAACTCTTTATGAAAGCTAACTCAAAATAGACCACAGACCTAAGTGAAAATATACAAAATTATAAAGGTCCTAGAAGATAAAAGGGCAAAATCTAGATGCTTTTGAGTTTGGCAATTACCTTTTAGATATGGCATAATCCATGAAAGAAAGAATTGATAAGCTGAACTTTATTAGAATTAAAAGTTATGCTCTGTGAGAGAAACACTGTCAAAAGAATGAAAAGACAAACCACAGAAAACATCTGCAAGAGATATATCTGATAAGAAACTTATCCAACATGTACAAAAAATTCTTAAACTCAACAATAAGAAAAAACAATCTGACTAAAAAAGGGGCCAAAGGCTTTAACGGACACTACTAAAAATATTTTTTTATTGTTTATTTATTTTTGAGAGAGAGAGAAAGAGAGAGAGAGAGAGAGCATGAGCGGGGGAGGAGCAGAGACAACACCAAATACTGATGAAGATATAAAGAGACAACACCAAATACTGATGAAGATATAAAGCAAAAGGAACTCTTGTTTGTTGCTGGTGAGAATGCAAAATGGTAATGCCAAAATATCGGAGGATAGTCTGGCATTTTCTTACAATGCTAACATACTCTTACCATATAATCCAGTAATTGCATTACTTAGTATTTACCCAAAGGATTTGAAAATGTATGTCTACACAAAATCCTACATAAGGATGTTTATAGCAGCTCTATTCACAATTGCCAAAACTAAGGAGCAACCAAGATGTTCTTAAGTAGATGAATGGATGAATAAACTGAGATATCTGGACAAGGAAATGTTACTCATCACTTAAAAAATTAGATATCAAACCATAAAAAGACATAGAAGAAGCTTAAACGCATATTAGTGAGTGAAAGAAGCCAATCTGAAAAGGCTACATACTGTATGATTCCAACTATATAACTTGCCTTAAAGGGCAAAAGTATAGAAACAGTAAAAAGATCAGTGATTGCCAGGGGTTGGGGGAAGGGAAAAGGATTAATAGGCAGAACACAGAGGATTTTTAGGGCATGATATTTACTGTGAATGATACTACAATGGTGGATACATGTCATTATACATGGTCCAAACCCTAGAACATACAAGGCCAAGAGTGAACCCTAATATAAACCACTGACTTTGGAAGATAATGATGTGTCAGTTTGGCTCGTCAGTTGTAACACATGTGAGAGGTGTTGGTGACAGATAAGGCAATACATGGGAAATTTATGTACTTTCAGCTCATTTTGGCTGTTAACCTAAAACTGCTCTAAAAATAGTCTATTATAACTAAAAAAAAATGTGTCATTAGTTTTCAAATAAAAGGTTAAAGGATCATTAATAAAATAAAATTGAACTTTTTTTTTAAAATTTTTTTTAACGTTTATTTATTTTGGAGACAGAGAGAGACAGAGCATGAATGGGGGAGGGGCAGAGAGAGAGGGAGACACAGAATCCGAAGCAGGCTCCAGGCTCTGAGCCGTGAGCCCAGAGCCCGAGGCGGGGCTCGAACTCACGGACCGCGAGATCGTGACCTGAGCTGAAGTCGGATGTTTAACCGACTGAGCCACCCAGGCGCCCCAATAAAATAAAATTGAACTTTAAGTCAGGTATGGAGAGATTAAAAAATGAGCTGGTTTTCTAAATGATACTTACTTATATTTTTCAATTTCTGCAAATTGCAAAACAATACCAATAATCTGTTATTAACTATTTAGTATTTAGAGTAGCTGAAATTCAAGTAGGAAATTTAAAAAGATTGATTTAGGAAAGAATATTCATTCACTTGATTTTGATTCTAAGGGAAGAAAATTAAAAGTTATCCAAATTTTTTAAAAAAGATATACAAATATACAAAACTAAATGATATACAAAAATTTACAAAATATTAAATATACAATTTATTAATTTCCCTGATTTTAACATAATACATACTTAATTTATATGTAGTAGAATATTGACATATTCAGAAGCCACTAAGTAAGAAAATGAGTCATCCAAAATAATCCATCACTCGGAGCTGTATTTTAGTTTATTTCTTCCATTTTTAAGGAGTCATTACTTAGATACATAGAGAGAGGTGAGATATTTATATTTCACATGGCCCTAAAGAAAGAACCAGGATATCTCGGGATTCCCTAACCCGCCCACCTGGGTTTGTATAGATGAGTTCTCAGCATCGTTGCTCTGGAAAGACAAGAATATTTATTATTGGTACGGTGACAGGATATAGATGAACCAACACTCTGTTCATCTCTTCACTCCCTCCCTCATCTCTTGGCAAGCCTCCTTCAGGGGTCTGGTGTCCTCTGAGTACGGATGTGGATGGCAGCGTGTCCACTTGGACCACCTGCCTGAGATCACTACTCATACGATTACTTCTGCAGGTGAAACGGAAGCACACAAACTGGGGAGAGTGTGTGCACACAGCACTTCGCCCTGTGACCAGGCCTTGGGGTCCTAGACAGGTCTTCTGTCTCTGCTCTTGTGAGCCCAAGTAGAGTTTTACTCTTCTCTGGGTCACGAAGGGCAATAATTCAGAAATAGAAACTTGTTTTCTCATGAGTTTATTTATTCCTAATGTCGATACTGCAGATTTGGGGATTTAGTCCTTATCAAATCACATGCATCTTTTTTCTAATGCAGAAAATATCAACGTTTCAAAAGCTAGCTGTTTTTGCTGAAAGGCCTTTTTTTTTTTTTGCCTTTTTAAACCATTATTTTGAAAAAAAAAAGCCTCATTTGTACTTAACTTACATAGTTATCCGTTATCTTGTGTTCGTAATTTATATTTTTATTGTTAATTTTATTAGCAATTCTTCAAATAACTTAAAAATAAATTTTGGCCTAGAATGTAATCTCCATGATGTTAGGGACTTTTCTCTTTCACTCTTTTCTCTTTTTTTTTCCACCAGGTGTCCCTGGTGAATAGAATAGGATCGACTTGATTGACTCCATTACCAGCTCCAAGTTATTACTCATTGAAGCTTACCCACACTATCCCAGCTAACTCAGCAACCCATCCCTACTCTCTACCCCAAGCCTCTCTCCAGGTTCTCTTCATTCTGGTCCTTTTTTTTTTTTTTTTTTTTTTTTGATAGCAGTTATGATTTTGTGACAGGAATTCAGTTTGGGATTGTTTTCTTAAATCTCCAAATGGATAAATCAAGTAGACAGTTGGATATATAAATGTAGAATTTTGAATACAGTGCTGGACAGTAGACCTGAACACTGGAGTTTGGGGCATGTAAAAGATGTAGAAATCCTTGGGACCTGAAGAGACTGACAAGAAAGTGAACGTGGTCGACAAGAGAAGAATAGACACCCAGCCCAGGTGTTTTGCAACGTGGAGAGCATAGGGTAAAGAGGGTGGTTCAGCAGAAGGTTGAATAAAAGGAGGTGGTAAGGTAGAAAAATACCTAGTGAGTGTGGTATTTGGAGATCGAGTGAGGAAATGTTTGAAGGAGGTGAGAATAATATATTGTCAAATGCCATTGATGGATCAAGTTCAACGATGTCTGTGAGTTGATTATGGACTGAGTCACTAGAGGTAACTGATGGGCTAGACAAGAGAAGTTTTTTTTTTGTTTTGTTTTGTTTTTAATAGCTTAAAAGCCTTACATCCTGAGTTTAGGGCAAAACTTCCTTAGTTTTATGATAGGAAAAGATAGGATTCATTAGGCAGAGAGGGAAAGAGTTAGGACATGAGCTCACCAGGTGGGGAAAAACGTACCTTCTGGAACAAAGCTGGGAGCATCTGACCACAGCAAACCCCTTGGGCAGAAGGTTTTTCTTAAAGATGTGACAGACTCCACCTACTCCGCCTCAGGGTCCCCTCTGGAATTTGACAATCAAAATACTTAACTAAAAGAAGTAAACCATAAAACTTGTGTTATAGGAGGGACAGTATGACCATAGTCTAACTCCTCCCACAACGGAGTCAAGCCAGTCAGGAATGGACAACCCAGCACCCAGAGGACCCTTGCCTATTGTCGCGGGCATTCACTTTTGAATGTCCCTCTCTGTAAAGAGCTTTCGTGCTGTTCTTTCTTTCTGATCTTACACTCTAATAAACTTGGCCTGCTGCTCATTTTGTTTCCACACCTTCAGTCTTCGAAGCAGTGAGACAACAAACCCTGGGTATTGAGGCAAAAAATCCTGCAACAGTTTCTAATATTGTATTAATGACTATAAACCTTGCTCTAAGCAAATGCTTAGCTGCACTGTTCGCATTTTATGTCATCACATAATTAAACACACACACACACACATGCACACGCACACACACACTAGTTGAGCAATAATCTTTCTTTTGGTTAGTTTTTGCATGGTGGCTTTTTCTTTATTTTAAATTTACTTTTACTTAAACTTTCATCTATATTTAAAGCTGTCTCTTGTAAGCAGTATATAGTCCCTCTTAATCCAGATGGCAGTCTCTTTTAATTAAAATGTTTAGGGAATTTTGTTTAATTTAATTAGCGATATATTTGTTTTTTTCTTCTATCTTTTATTTATTTCTTATTCAAACTGCTTGTTTTATGTTTCTTTTTTCTTCTTCTTTCTTTCCTTCCGTTGAATTAACAAAAGATTTTTCAGGCAACATTTTCCTTACAGTACCTTGTTGACTATATATATTTAAAAATCTTTTTTAATGTTTATTTATTTTTGAGAAAGAGAGAGAGAGACACACAGAGCACAATTCGGAAAAGGGCAGAGAGAGAGGGAGACAGAGAATCTGAAGCAGGCTTCAGGCTCTGAGCTGTCAGCACAGAGCCTGATGTGGGGCCCAAACCCATGAACCATGAGATCATGACCTGGGCCGAAGTCAGCTGCTTAACCAACTGAACCACCTAGGTGCCCCAATTTTTAATGTATTTTTAAAATCTGTTCTTCCTTTTTAAAACATATTGTAGATAGCTTTTTAAAGATCCTTGTTTGAAAACCCCAATAACTAGACTGTCTTTGAAACTTTTTTTGTTTATTTAATCTTAGAATGATTTGTAATCTTTTTTTTTTTTTTTTTACTGAATGTCATATATTGTGGTAGGAAAATTGTAGAGATGTATAAATTTTCTTACAACAGATAGGTTGGCCTAATGACCACAGTCCAAACAGAGACTGAGCTAACTCCAAATTGTGTAGGGTTTTATCACCCTCAAATTTCCTCCCATTTATAAGGTTTTTTTTTTTTTTTTTTAATTTTTTTTTTCAACGTTTTTTTTTTTTTTTATTTATTTTTGGGACAGAGAGAGACAGAGCATGAACGGGGGAGGGGCAGAGAGAGAGGGAGACACAGAATCGGAAACAGGCTCCAGGCTCCGAGCCATCAGCCCAGAGCCTGACGCGGGGCTCGAACTCACGGACCGCAAGATCGTGACCTGGCTGAAGTCGGACGCCCAACCGACTGCGCCACCCAGGCGCCCCCCATTTATAAGGTTTTTTACACCTCCAGTATTCTGAAGGATTAGGTGATCCCTGGATTGTGTTTTTAAAGAGAAATGAGTAGGCTCTGGAATACTAATTCTTGGTTTTTTTTTTTTTTTTTTTTTTTTTTTTTGTCTTAAGGATATCAGGCTTTTTCTTTGGCTTTTTGTTCACTCTGATGTTCTGAGTTGCTTTGGAATTTGGTAAATGACTCAGGGCAATGGATTGTGAGTGTATAGTGTTGAGTTTAGAGTTCTCTGAACTTTGCTTCTTACTAGAATCTTGCCCTTTTGGATTCCTTCCCCATGCTCTCCTGCCTTGTTCTTGTTAAAAAAAAAAAAAAAAAAAAATCAGGTTTCTGGTTTTTTGTACTTGTTTCTGTGTGGGTCTGTTTTTTGCATACCTCAGGTTCATTTTTGTTTCTGTTTGGGTTTTTTTGGTTTTGGTGTTTGGGTGTTTTGTTTTGTTTTGCAGAAGACTTAGAATTGCAAATGACCTGAGGGATGTTGGCTCACTTCTCTGGGAGGCTCCCCATTGTCAGGATTATTTATTTATTTATTTATTTATTTAATTTTTTCAGTTTTGGTTGCTTCAATATCTCTCTGATGCCTTCAAACAGTTTTTCACTCTGTATTTTCTCTCTGGATTTTTAAGTTGCTTTCAACAGGATTAGTGGACTGCCTCAACTAAAAATGAATGTGAGTGTTGTGATCCTGGAGGTTCCCAGATGGACTGTAGGCCAGCAAAAAGCAGCGCAATTTCCCTCATTCACTTCCAGAAACTGGTCATTGAGGCACCCATCTATAAAAATGAACATGAAGTATGTTTCTGGTCATAAATAAATCTATCCCTTAAAACTGCTAGGGGATTAGCCAGATTTGGAGGATTTGCAATCCCTATCCTGTAGATCACAAAAGGAGTAGGGGACCAGGCAGGATGGGTCCCTGAGATCTTTGATCCTCTTCATTTGACTATTGAAATGATCCGGAAATCAAATTGGACCATGACTTACAAAATTGAGTTCCTACAACTAGCTTGATGAAGAACTACTAATGAGAGACTAAGAGAAAAATTACCAGGTGTACTCACAACTGCAAAGAAAAGACTCCCCCCCCCCCCCACCATTCCCGAAACCAGCCAGGGCGTGCCCGGTTGTGGTCTGACCTAAGGGCGGGAACCAATCAAGTTCTGCTGAGTGGTTTGAAATAAAGGCGGGAACCAATCTAGTTCTGCTGAGTGTTCAAATTTAAATGTCAACCAATAACAGCTCTGTAACCACAAAAAATCCCTAACTTGTTTGTGCCTGTCTATAAAAGAAGCTGTAAGATCCTCGCTCTGGGCCTCTTAGCGTCACCGGCAACGAGTGCGCGGAGGACCGGGTTCGAACCTGCAATAAACGACCCTTGCCACTTGGCTTTGACTCTGGACTCTGGTGGATTGTTTTCGAGGGGTCTCTCGAATCGGGGCATATCACTAATGAGGCCTTCGGTATACTTTCTACTGAATTGAAAAAAATCTACCTCAAACGTTCTACTTCTATTCCTGGCATTGGTGCCTTTTAACTAGCAATGTGTGGTTATTGAAATTAAGGAAACAACATGGGAAGGACATTCACTATGTGACCCACTGGGCTGCTAGTTCATGGCTCTGCTTTCACCACTTGACAATATCACAGAAACAACACAACGGGTTCAACAGAAGGAACCACAGCAAAGTTAAGGAGGAAGTAGATGATTATGCTGACACGTACATTTGTTCCTACATCCTAACTTGCCAGATTATTTGTGTTAAAAAGTATGGTTACACCTATGATGACTTAGGTGACTAATGGAAATAATTGAAGGATATAATGTTATGAGCATCTCTCATTTCACATGCATACACACATGCCCATAAAACAGAATTATCATTGGCTTATGGTAACTCAATTGCATGAAAGTAAGTTACCAAATTCAACCATTAGATGAAACACATAAACAAACAAACAAAAAAAAACCAGAGTCAGTACAGTTGACAATATTGAATATTATCTAAATCTTTTGCTCCTGGAAAGCAGCAACAGGAGGGAAACCCCTGACCTTTTTGAGTTTTTGACAAATGGCTAACCTCAAAAGACCACCATATATTTTCGGATAAGTCTAGTTTCCATCCTTCCTCAAGACATGCTTGTTTACCTGTCCTTATAAAACCCAACGTCCTCTTCCTTTCCTCTGAAACATTCTTCCCTAAAGAACATAGCCCTATTACAATAACCTGAATAAAGTCATCTCTTTAATTGTCTGGTGCATTTCATTTTTGACAACAGAAATGAGAAGACTTTAGTGAAAATATAATTTGTATCCTTGGAGGGTGTTATTCTATATGATAAATATGCATGGTGATATGCAAAGAAGCAACTCAAATTATTTTAGCAGTTGCAAGTAAACACCAAAAGAATACAATTTAAAGCAGCATTTACATGGGTGAAGTATTAGTGATTTGGGTGATTGAGCTTAAAGACTTTCAAGAACATGGCTGGTATAAAAAGAAAAAAAAGATTAAAACTGTGTGAAAAGTGTGATAAGTGACATGGAGTATTTATCACAAAGTTTCACGGTCTATGTAATAAGAGTTATGTGGGAAAAGCCCTAAGAGCGGAAAAAAGGCACAAACCAGAGAATTGATTGTTGACGTATTTCGAGACCTGAGGAGACATAGGCTTTCAGATCGAAGGGATTACCGGGTGCCAAAGCAATATATTTGGGGAGAATAATAGATTCACATCTAGTGCTAGCCTCATAAAATTTCTCTACTCTTGGAAAAAATACTAAAACCTTTCAGAGTGGAAAGTCTTGAAGAGGTTACTTGCCAAGTAAAAGGACACAGAATTAGCATCAACTATTTTAATGCATAATGTCATCAAATAATAATGGTAGTTAGCATATTTAGGACAGGCTTGCTCTAGTTTTTTGAAACTGTTTCCTCTTTTAATCTTCTTATCAATCTGATGAGGTGGGTACTTATTATAACCCTCATTTTTCGGAGAAGGAAGTTAAGACACAAAAATGTTGAATAAGTTGCTTAAGGTCACACAGCTGGTAAGCAGTGTATAGAGATTTAAACACAGACAGCCTGGCTCCAGAGTTCATGCTTTCGTCTGGCTTGAGGGAAATGCATGTAGAGTAAACTATTATCCAAATCTGAGAGAAAAATAAGTGTATTTTTATGCACACCAAGACTGAGACATTTTGCTTAATGACATCACTTAGGACATCACTTAGGACTGAGCCCTGGGCATTCTAATATTTAGAGGTTGGGCCAAGGAGATCCAGGAAAATGAGACCAGAATCAAGAGTGGAGTTGCAGACACTAAGAAAGTGTTCCATGAAAAATGGGTGATGTCAATATTAAATACAGCTATCAGGTTGAATGCGAAGGATTAAAGTATAACCATTGGATTTGGTAATGTGGAGATTACTGGAGACAAAAATCAGACTGGAGCAGATTCCTGAAGGAATGGGAAAGAAAGCTGTAAGGACAGGAGATACAAACCTTCCCTGATTACATGTCCGTCCATGACCATTGGCCCCTCCATGGTATCTGGCACCACGTCCAAATGGATAAGAGATCTAAATTTAAATTTCAGAATTTTGAAATACTGCATCAAAAAATGTGTACGGATGTATTTATATTTTACAGTGGGACCTACTTAAGCAAGGCATGACACTGAGAATCTGCACCACAGAAAAAGTGAAAAGAGTTGTGAGCTAAGCTTCCAAAGTACCAATACACTGGTGAAAGTATTTGCCATCAGTGAAGCAGGCAAAAGGTTTCAGTTTTCAAAAAAAGGCAGGCAAAGGAACATAAACCTTCAAATAACTTTAAAACACAATTTAACGATGATGAAATACAAATAACAAAAATACAAAAAAATAAAAATCTCACGTAAAAGAAAACACAGGCAAATTAACTAAATTGGATACTTTTCTTGACCATTTGTTGAAACAAATGAAGATAATTTTAAATATGCTAAGTTGGTGATGATGTGTGAAAAAAGATTACTCCCATACACTCATGGTAGGAATGGAGAATGAACCAAACCTTTTGGAATCAGTTTAGCAATCTGTTAAAATTTAATTGATACTTAAATTTCAGAATTTAGTTCTAAAGCCCTCATAACTCTTGTGTAAAATGAAGTGTGTACAGGAATATTCATTGCAATATTATTTGCAATAGAAAAAAAAACCCTAAAAACAAATTGAATACCAATCCTTGACTGCACAGTTAAATGCAACATAGAACATTTGGACTTTGGAATGTTGTGCAACTTTAAAGCAAAATGATGTAAATTATTTCGATGACATGAAATGACCTCCAAGCAAGGGTTAAGTATGAAAAAGCAAGTTATAGTACAATTTATCGACCAAATTTGATTAAAAAAAAAAAAGATATATCTAGCCCACTAATGATACACGAAAGAATGTCTGCAAATCCACGTGAAAAATGTAAACCATAGTAACCTCTGGTGCGGGTTTAGGATGTGCGAGAGAAGCAATACTGTATCATTAATTCATTTTACTCAAAGGATCATTGAATCACTTGAACTTAAAAAAAAAAAAAAGGTTTCTTTATTTTTGAGAGAGAGAGTGGGGGAGAGGCAGAGAGAGGGAGAGAGAGAGAATTCCAAGCAGGCTCCACACTGTCAGCTCAGAGCCTGATGCGGGGCTTGATCTCACCAACTGTAAGATCATGACCTGAGCTGAAATCACGCTTACCTTGATTAACTTGGTTAACTGGAAGCTTAACCAACTGAAGCACCCAAGCGTCCCAGTCACTTGAAATTTTTAAGGAGTAATGCTTTTTTTTTTATTTCTAAAAGAAGAAAATATTTTTTTTTATGTTAAAAGGAAGGATAAAAGAAGCATCATAATAATTATATTCTCACAACATACACTAAAACCAATTCTACATGGATAAAAAAGAGATAAAAAGGTAAGGCCCGAAAGATCTAAATCAAGTGTTTCTCAAAATTAGAAGGATTACTATAAGACTAAAGCACTGGGAAAAAGTCAGTAAGCAGAGTATGAGCATTTTTGTTTAACATGTGCATTTGCATAAGGCATCACCCATATTTTAATATATACATAGGAAATGAGACACACAGAAATACGTGTTACCGATGGCTATTGTTTGAATGACAACATTTTCTACTTTGATATATTTCTGTAAACTTTCTCTGTCCCCCGCCCCACCAAGGAAGAGCGATTTTGTTTTATTATTTTATTTATTTTATTTATTTATTTATTTATTTTTTAACATTTATTTATTTTTGAGACAGAGAGAGACAGAGCATGAATGGGGGTGGGTCAGAGAGAGGGAGACACAGAATCCAAAGCAGGCTCCAGGCTCTGAGCTGTCAGCACAGAGCCCCACGCAGGACTCGAACTCACGGACCGCAAGATCACGACCTGAGCCGAAGTCGGACGCTTAACTGACTGAGCCACCCAGGCGCCCCGACAGGGCAGCGATTTTGTTTTATAACAAAGTGGAACATTGTATCAAATGTACTTTATGTAACTGCTGTGTAATGTCTAGGAATCCGGTGATGGACAACAGCCTGTACATTAGGAAGTGTGTTGGTCAGCCTGAGCAGCAGCAGGACAGAAAGAACGGATTGACCTTGACTCTTGTACCCCTGCTGGCTCTGGCATTGTTACCTTTAATAATGAGAATCTGCAGTAGGAGATTGGATATTGATTATTTGTGTTCTCTGTTTTTAGCTGTTTGAGAACGTAAACTGGGGACCGAACTGAGGCTGTGTTAACCACTGCACAGAGCCATTCAGTGTGTTTTGTTTTGTTTTGTTTTGTTTTGTTTTGTTTTGTTTTAGATTCTGAGCACTTTTCCTCTGATTCTTTTCAGTCTTCTGTCTCGGAACTGCAGAGGCTGGGTCACCACAAGGCCACGTGGATTTTGTTGGATGAGTCTGTTTGGGAACACACTATGGTAGGTGCTTCAGATTCAGCCTGGAGTCCCCAAGTGGTGGAGGGCAGGGAGGTTAAGCAATTACAGTTCTAGTATGAGCCACCATGCCTGTTAGGGGCTGCCTGTGTCCCCCCCCCCCCCCCCCCAGTTCCTATGTTAAAGCCCTAACACCCAGTTCAGAATATGACTGTATTTGGATATAGGGTCTTTAAAGAAGTACTTAAGTTAAAATGAGACGTTTAGGGTGGGCCCTACTCCCACTGACTGGTGTTTTTATAAAAACAGGAGACTGGGGGGTGCCTGGGGGGCTCAGTTGGCTGAGCATCCAACTTCGGCTCAGGTCATGATCTCACGGTTTGTGAGTTTGAGCCCCACATCGGGCTCTGTGCTGACAGCTCGGAGCCTGGAGCCGCCTTCGGATCCTATGTCTCCCTCTCCCTCTGTTCCTCCCCTGCTCACACTCTTGTGTCAAAAAATAAAGAAACTTTAAAAAAATAAAGAGGAGACTGGGGCACACAGAGGGACGCCAGGGCTGTGATTGCACACATAAAAGACCACATGAGGACATAGCAGGAAGGTGGCCCATAACCTTGAGTTTAGGCTTACGGTGTCCGGAACTGTGAGAAAATAAATGTCTGTTTAAGCCATCCAGTCTGCGGCATTTTGTGACTGCATTCCTAGTAACCTAATAAGTTCAAGGTGCTCTTACAAAGTGTTGTCGGAAAGCACCGCTTTCCACAGGGAGAGGCTGTTAAGCCTCTGTAACAAGGGAAATGTAAGTGGTCCTGTGAATGCAATCGAGATGAAGGAAACACTAAGAGAGGCGGGGAGAAATTTGAGAAATGTAAACAGGAAATCCATGTGATCGTTTTGGAATTTTCAGGAGATCAAGCTGGCTATGATATGGAAATCAGTGAGAATCTGGGGTGGGACAGAGGAGGCTGAGCCCAAGTAAATACCCTGGAGTCTGAGGGCCAAACAGGAAAGGTGGGCCTTTTACCAAACCCTTGAGCGTAGGGTGGTCAGCAAGGTGCAGTAAGGCTGAGTGGTGTCCTCGAGGTCGGTGGGGGTCGTCAGCCCTGAGCAGCAGCTTCTGAAGCAAGCCCCAAGCCGACACCAAACTGAAGTGGCCCGAGGAGGGAATGGGAATTGGGGAAATGGAGACAGTATCTTTAGGCAGCTTCTTGGAGAAGTTGGAGGTGGAGGGACTTTGAATGGGAACCACTGGCCACTTGGACAGATGCCTTTGTAGATTCCTCTAACCGTGTAGAGTGGTTCTCAGTGCGAGGAAGCAGCAACAGCACCACCACCGGGAACTTGGAAAATGTGAATTCCCAGCCCCCACCCTTCCACCTACGGAATCAGAAACCTCTGGGACAGGGCCCAGTGAACCACTGCTTTTGGAATATTATTTAAAGGGTATGGAGGGGCGCCTGGGTGGCTCACTCGGTTAAACATCTGACTGGTCATTATCTCATGGTTTGTGGGCCCGAGCCCCATGTCGGGTTCGGTGCTGACAACATAGAGCCTGCTTGAGATTCCCTCTCTCCCTCTCTCTCTCTCTGCCCTGCCCCTGCTCGCACTCTCTCTCTGTCTCTCTCAAAATAAATAAATATACTTTAAAAAAAAGTGTATGGAGGTGAACTATAGGCATAGAAAGCCCTTATAATTGATACACTTTATGTCTCAAGTTTTAATTCTTTTTAAAAATTTTTTTTTAATGTTTATGTATCTTTGAGACAGAGAGAGACAGAGTGTGAGCGAGGGAGGGGCAGAGAGAGAGAGTCACAGAATCCCAAACAGGCTCCAGGCTCTGAGCTGTCAGCACAGAACCCGATGTGGGGCTCGAACCCATGAACCGTGAGATCACGACCTGAGATGAAGTAGGTCGCCAACCAACTGAGCCACCCAGGCGCCCCTCAATTCTTAGTTCTTTTAGTTCATTCATTGCTGTCCGGTGTAGGGAGATACACATATGCAAACACACACTGACTTCTTTACCAGGAGTAGTGAAGAGTGAGTCTAAGAAATATGACATGCCTTTCCAGAATATTATGGTCAAGTTTAGTGAGGTTTCTGTCTTAAGTTATATGTTTAAAGACATTTAATATTTTTGGTGTGTTCTTCTCCACCGACTCCCCCGCCCCCCACCCCACATTGAGTTAACATAACATTTATTATGTGCACTCAGTTTAATTGAGGAGATTTTTTAGCTTTCATAACCTCTCTCTTTTTATACGCGGTAATTTTCCTAACTATTGTTCAAAACGTCTTTGAAATTTTAGACTCCGAGATATTTATCTCCATTAGGTTCACATCTGTATACCTGTCATCCTTTCAAAACTCTTTATTAATTCATATCTTTAGGCATAATTATGATTTAACCATCCAGATAGCTTATAGCTTCGTTTCTCACTTATGCGTGTTTCTCATCTCTCTGAGTTTCGCCGTGATGTGTTTTTGCCTCTCTTACACTTCATCATCGGTAGCAAATGTGAATGGTAGTGAGGGAGAAAGGGGTGCCACGTGCCTCCGTGTATTATGTACAGAGCTTAGCACTTAATTGGGGCCAAGATATTTGAGCATTATCAAATTACATTATCACGATGACTGCAACGATCACAAGGGCTAACAGGGACACCAGAGCTGTGCTCAGCATTGGAAGTTCATTCTTGATTTGTTCATTCCCTTTTTCCAACCCTAGTCAGCTTTTTGACGGTGTGAACTTGACCTCCTTTAGATTTATAGGTCTCGTGTGCAAAAATCTCTTTCGGTATTTTCTTTTTTAGTAAGAAATACAAAATAACGGTAATCTTCTCCTCGTGTGTTCAAAATACTCTGCCTGAAAACGTACTTAAATTCTAGAAAGACTTAAACTAATTTAAATTACAATGGCACCATCTTTTGTGCTTGTCATTATCTTTCCTAGGCTTTGTCATTTCCATGGCAACACATACTGTATTTTACTTTGTGTTTGAAAATTATTTATGCTCAGTGATAAACTAGTTTTTATGAATATTCAACAATGCCTTCCAAGTGGTGAAATGTTCTGAGCCTCTCTTAAACCCTTCCCACACACAACTTCTAAATTAATCCTTTGAAGTATGGCTTTCATCATGTCACTGCTCAGCTCAAAAGCCATCGGTGACCCCCTCTGTTTACCAAGTAAAGCTCACACTCCTTAGTCTGGCTTCTGCCTCCTTGATAATCTTATCCTGACCTACTTTTGCAGCCTTACTCCCAACCTGCTAGCATACGTATGAGACTCCTTTGCCTACAAACAACAGAACGAAGACGTTATTATATCATAAAAAAGCAAATATAAAGTAAAGGGCAGTGGTTGTTTGATTAAGTCTCAGTATTACCATGGTTCTGGTTCACCTTCTCTGAAATTCTCTCGCTAGTCCCCAATGGTGCTGGGATGGCTGCTTCCGTTCAAGTTTTCATGTACACAAAGAGGCAGAATAGAGAAAATTCTTTACCTTATGTCGGTTACCACGAATGAGAAAAACCTTCCCAGGATCTTCCAGCACATTCTAAGTATCTGTGGGACAGAGGTTTTTTCCACACACATGTTAAAGCCATGTACCTGGAAAGGTTCAGAATGAGACGATAACTGGCCTAAGCTGATGAATATGAAGCTCCTGGCTCAGGGGAGGATTGCAGAATCCCATGGAGGGCATGGCTGCTCAGAAGAGGATGAAGAAAGCTGGGTTCATTCGCTGGAGAAAGGGAAAATTGGCTATGGTAAGATGGGACTTCCACACCAAACTAAGATGATTATTTAACGTTATGACTAAGAATCAAGCATTTTTTGTCAGTATGCTTCCATTGCATGGCATGTAGTAACTCTCACCCCTGGATAAACTTTTATAATATGTGCTGTATTTCCTTCTTAAATCAGGTTCATTTACTAGGCCCTGAGATATCTGAGTCTGCTTATCTCCACTTGGGACTTCTTGGCCTCCCTTTGACCAATACCAAAGCCTCCTTGATAGACTCTACCTTCTCATACCACTTTTCCAATATAAAAGCTTATTTATGAGCTTATGTATGACTGATTAGGGCTCAAATGATCTTCATCTGGATGCTTCTTGGTGAGCCATGAGCACTCATGCAATCAGAGGAGAGACCAGGGTCATTCCTCAACTATAGGAGGCTTTAGAGTTAATGGACAGCCCAAGACTCCATGCCACTTAATAATTCCTTGATATAACCACCTGTGTCACTCTCCTGTGTCATTGCTTATACAGTTCCCTCTTCTTGAATTGCAATTGTTTCCATTTCTTCCTCCCTAAATCCAAGTGTGTATTTAATTGATCTAGTTTGTCAAGTAATAGGTTCTGTTTTCAAGTTTTAATATCATAAAAATAATATGTAGAATGTTGTTGGATTATTTTAGTTACAAACTAAGTAGAAACATAGATATAACAACCTCTTAAAGAATTATTGATGGCTTTCTTTGAAATAAATTAATTATGACTGCATCCTTAAAATTAGGTATTTATCTTTAGGGATATATATTCTCTCTCTGTATATAGATCTATATTATTTGATATTAATTTTATTAACACTTTAATGAAGGAAAATATATAAGTTTATATTTATTTGACAAAGTGACCCCTGAATTATTTTTAATGAATACATCTCAGCCATGTTTTTTTGTTCATTTGCTTGTTTTAAGATATAAGACTATTGGTTATGTATCCATCCAACATAAAGAATCATTCACATAGAGGAAACGTGATATTAGTCAAATAAACTCTTGTATTCTTTATGGGAAGCATTCATTATTTATCCACTAGTTTAATTGATTTAATTACATGCAGGAATAAAACATAGGGATTTTTGCAACAGGCTTAGGGCATGAAGTGTTTAAACTCATGAGTATTGTAATAAATGATTTTCTCCCCTATTACTCTATATCCATGTTTATGTTTGAAATGCCATATAAAACCCACACAATTAAAGTTGTTACTTTATGATATTGTTGAATTATTGAAAACCAAAATCTCTACCCACTAATCTGAGTATGACTGAATCAAATACCTAGTTACTTTCTTTTACTAATGCCCTTTTTTTTCCAAGGCAATAATATGTTGTTTGTCATTTCCTTATATTCCTTTGGTCATGTCTAATAAGTGGTGTATTTCCTACAAACACTTTTAACTTTGAGAAAATAGGTACCATGTATAACATTTTTAATGCTCTCTTTAAAAATTGATGATACTTTGAGGTAAGAAACAACATTTTTGTATTTTATATTAGTAAATTGCCTGGTAATATGTGTCTATGATTAGTTTTTTTGTGCATATTTGGTTTTACTGGGTCATTGTAATGATTTACATTAAATTTGCCTATTTAAATTGGTTCAGGGGATTTTGGTCTCTGATGGCATTTAATCCAGGGGAACTTCTGAAAATAAATTTAGCACAAGCTCCCTGACCTTCCAAAAAGTTCCTTGCTTCAGTTTATACCACAGAAGTGCCCCTTTAATCTCCAACTAATAGATTTCTATAAACTTGTCTTGCCCCTGTTCATATAATACAACAAAGGGAGACTTCTGGGGGCAATGAACAATTTGCTCCTCTGTGAATCTGTACAACGTTTGGAACTTGCCTGAGTTGAGAGTAAAATTGCTTAACTGCCAAGGTATGTTCACACACACACACGCACACATGCACACACTTCTGATAGATGGAAAAAGATACCTGCGGTAAATAAACTAAAGGTCTAACTTGGTAGGAGGGGAGAACAACTGATAAAATTTTGGTAGGATGTTTTTACTTGCTATCTATATATATAACTCGAGGAAACTTTCTTTATCTAAATTATTTTTCAGAATGTAACATCTGACAAGATCCATTTTCAGCAGATGTCTTCTAGTAAAAGAAGAAGAAGAAGAAGAAGAAGAAGAAGAAGAAGAAGATGATGATTGTGACATCATATCTCAGAACAGCATTTTCTGTTGGAGAATCTTGCTAAGGAGGATACTGAAGTTGAATTTCAGCGAGTTTTACTGTGTACCATTAAGGACTACTGGTCCAAAGTCTGTCTTTAAAGTTACCTTGACGACCATTCTTTTCCTCCCCTCCTTTTCTTGGGGAGAACCTTCATAATGGGTTGTGTATCTATCTCCCAGAGACACTATGAGCCTTCTCTTGTCATAAGTCATTTTGTAGCATGCATTTCAGAGTTTTACAGTCTGAGTTGGGATTCTTCATATTTGTGTGCCCTTGCGGCATTTGGAGTGACATATGTTTAGATCTCTGTCATATTTAACATCCATCTGGAGAATTTCCCCAATGTTAATGGGCAAATGCTGCTGTTCATAAGACACCAAGAGCCCATGAGATCACGACAAGATCTGTGGTTGGAAATTCCACTTAAAATTACTTCTCAGTTGACAGTCGTGATTCCAAACTTGTTGCTGTTCTTCTAACAATACCCCTGCTCCCTTTAATGGGATATGGGTTGTTATAATGCTGGCTCAACTAGGAAGTACTTGTGACAAATACTGCAACGGTTATATGCTCTTCCAATATGAAACTTAAAGATGGCCTCCTTGAACTGAGCTTAAGATGTCTGATGGCCTACTCCCATGAGTAGGAGGTTACATATCCATTCTGGTAGCACCATATACTTCTTTGTAGCATTTGGTGTTAATATTTTTTTGACTACTGTCTCCATTATAAATATGAAAGTCCTATGTTTTGTTTACCACAGCTTCTTTAGTACCTAATAAATATTGGCTTAAATGAGTGAATAACTGAATTATTTAGTATTTAAAAGCCTTATTATGAATTTTAGAGATTGTAATAATTATGTGTACTTTTGAATCAATAGCTGAAGTCCTGAAATACTCACCACTAATACAGAAATAGTTTATTTGATTAATATTATTACATTCATTTGATTTCATAATCACCCAAATGCAGATATCCCCAAATATTAATAATTATGATGAAAAACCTAACTGTAAGACAGGAAGCCATCAAAATCCAATAGGAGAAAGCAAACAAAAACCTTTTTGATCTTAGTTGCAACAGTTTCTTACTCAACACGTCTCTCTGGAGGCAAGGGAAATAAAAGCAAAAATGAAGTATTGGGACCTCATCGAGGTAAAAGCCTTCTTCATAGTGAAGGAAACAATCAGCAAAACTAAAAGCCAACTGACAGAATGGGAGAAGATATTTGCAAATGACATACCAGATAAAGGGTTAGTATCCAAAATCAATAAAGAATTTATCAAACTCAACACCCAAAAAACAAATAATCCAGTGAAGAAATGCAGAAGACATGAATAGACACTTCTCCAAAGAAGACATCCAGATGGCCAACCGACACATGAAAAAATGCTCCACATCACTCATCATCAGGGAAATACAAATTAAAACCATAATGAGATACTACCTCACACCAGTCAGAACGGCTAAAATTAACAATTCAGGCAACAACAGATGTTGGTGAGGATGCAGAGAAAGAGGATCTCTTTTGCATCGTTGGTGAGAATGCAAGCTGGTGAAGCCACTCTGGAAAACAGTGTGGAGGTTCCTCAAAAAATTAAAAATAGAACTTCCCTATGACCCAGCAATTGCATTACTAGGTATTTATCCGAGGGATACAAGTGTGCTGTTTCTAAGGGGCACATGCACCCCAATGTTTATAGCATCACTATCGACAATAGCCAAAGTATGGAAAGAGCCCAGATGTCCACCGATGGATGAATGGGTAAAGAAGATGTGATATATATATATATATATATATATATATACACATACACACATATATATATACACATATATATATACACATATATATATGTGTATATGTGTGTATATATATATATATATATACACATACACATACAAAGGAGCATTACTCGGCAATCAAAAAGAATGAAATCTTGCCATTTGCAACTACATGGATGGAACTGGAGGGTATTATGCTAAGTGAAATTAGTCAAAGAAAAATAAATATCAAATGACTTCACTCATGTGAGGAATTTAAGAGACAAAACAGATGAACATAAGGGAAGGGAAGCAAAAATAATATAAAACAGGGAGGGGGATAAAACAGAAGAGACTCTTAAATACAGAGAACAAACTGAGTGTTGCTGGAGGGGCTGTGGGTGGGGGGATAAGCCTAATGGGTAAGGGGCATTAAGGAAGACACTTGTTGGGATGAGCACTGGGTGCTATACATAGGGGATGAATCACTGGAATCGACTCTTGAAATCATTATTGCACTCCATGCTAACTAACGTGGATGTAAATTTAGAAAAAAAGAAAGAGAGAGAGAGAAAGAGAGAAAGAAAAAGAGAAAGAGAAAGAAAGAAAGAAAGAAAGAAAGAAAGAAAGAGAAAGAAGGAAGGAAGGTAGGAAGGAAGGAGGGAAGATTCCAGTAGTTATTGGATTGTCGTCAGGCTACTTAATTTAGATTAATTTAGTTGAGTAAATATTTTATTTGGCCCCTTTTTTATGCTAACATAAACATCAACATATCTTTAAATTTTAAGTTTTGTTTGATCTCTTACATCAAACGTAACACACCACAAAATGATGGTATTTTCCCCCAGATTTGTCAAAGAATAGAGTTTAACTATACAACTGGACACACTCTTCATAATTTATAATGAAGATTACTAGTGTTTTGTACATGGTAAGGTGTTGTTGTCATTGAATGAATAAAATAGTCTCCCTAGAATCACTGATATAAATAGCACATCCCTTTCAGTTGTTTCTTTTCATATAACTCTCTCTTGCTCTTCTGGTTATTTGAAAACCGGAATGCCGCTTACTGAGTAGAACAATTGTATATTACTCATCTTTCTCCAGTTGCAAGAAATAATGTAAAATTATCAATCTTTTTCAAATATAGCAATTACAAGTGGGTAAGTAACATAAATGAGACCCCGGATGCAGAATAGATGAGAACATGTCATTACCTTTCTTCAAAATGCAGTGGCTCTGAAGCAAATCACTCTTCACTGGTTAGTGTGATTAAACTGAGATAAAACCATTGGATAATCAGGAACAACTTTCATTTCCCTTGAACTTGAAGCAAATCAAAGACATACTTACAAATTTCATACCGATAATTTGTATAAGAGGCTGTTTACGTGTAAAAGAGGCAGAAAGACAAAAAGGAAAACAGGAGAGGAAGAGGGAAGAATGACTAGGGGTACGAGGTCATTTTCTGAATCGTGAAATTGTTCCGCACACACAAGCGTCAAACAAGCACAAGCAGAAGAGAAAAAGTAAATAAAGCCATCCAGGAAAAGACAAAAATGAATGTCTTTTATGTAGTTATTACTTCAACTATGTAGAGTCCCTCCTAAAGAAGCCATTCATACAAAATTAGATTTAACCATACAACATCAATAATCATTGTGTAGGTTTATGAAAGATAAGCTTGGTCCATTCCCTTTTGCATTAATAAGTGTTTGGACATCTGGTTTAATGTGGTAAGGAAAAGAGTTTGGTTCTTTTTCATTGAAACTCTGTTGACTCTGTTATCTGAATGTCCCAGGAGGCAAATAATTTGGCACTCTCTCCAACCTATTTGTTTAGCATTTAACTAGAAAGGCAGGAAGAGACTGATATCACATTGATGCAAGCTACATCCCTCTTTCTATGTGTCTATCTCATTTATTCCTGTTTCTCTTTTTTTCAGGTTCCTCCTAACCAGACTCAGCTTCCATTAGGACTCGGGTCATAAGGTAGAGTTGGATATACACTCAAAGGGAGCAAACGGGACCCACCTTACAAAGTTCAACATGACTTCCTATTTGTATTTAATTAAAATGTTATTTTATTAAAGTTAGGCACATACAGATTTTTAGATACGTAATCAAGACACTTAAATATGTGGGGCGCCTGGGTGGCTCAGTCTGTTAAGCATCTGACTTCAGCTCAGGTCATGATCTCACGGTCTGTTGAGTTCGAGCCCTGCTTCGGGCTCTGCGCTGACAGCCCAGAGCCGGGAACCTGCTTCAGATTCTGTGTCTCCCTCTCTCTCTTCCCCTCCCCAACTCATGCTCTCTCTCTCAAAAATAAATAAAACTTGAAAAAAAAATTTAAAAATACACTTAAATATGTAATTAATATAATTTGCATTTCATATATAGCCTTCAAAATTTGGTGTGTTTACAACATTTATCATGCCCTCCAGTTTTATTGAGATATACTTCCCAAATAACATTGTGTAAGTTTAGTGTACAACATGATGATCTGACATGTGTATATATTGTGAAATGATCACCACACTGCAGTTGGCTAACGCAGCTGTCACCTCACATAGTTACCATTTTTGTGTGTGTGGTGAGAACATTTAAGATCTAATCCCTTGGTGAATTATAAGTGTACGATATTGTTAGGTATAGTTAAGTATACCGTATTGTTAACTGTGGTCATCACGTTGTAAATTAGATCCCCGGAATGGATTCATTTTACAACTGAAAGTGTGTACTCTTTGGCCATCTTCTCCAATTCTTAGCCCATGACAACCACCGACCTACTCTCTTTTTCTATGAATTTGACTTCTTTAGATTCTACATATAAGGGAGTTCATACAATATCTATATTTCTGTGCCTGACTTATTTTGCTTAGCATGATACCCTGAAGGTTCATCTATCTTGCCACAAATGGTAAGATTTCCTTCCTTTTTTATGGCTGCATTATAATAATAATTAATGAAAAACTTTTCACACTAATAAATTACTCACAAGACATGGAAGCAACCTTAGTATCGATCAAAAGATGAATGGGTAAAGAAAATGAATAACACTACTGTATGTATCTATCAGATATAAAATACTGCAGCGAACACAGGGATGCAAATATTTCTTGGAGATAGTGATTTCATTTCTTTTGGAAATATATACCCAGAAGTAGGATGGCTGGATCATATGGCAGTTTTATTTCTATTTTTTTTTTTAATGTTTATTTTGCAAATGAGAGAGAGGGGAAGGGGAAGAGAGAGAATCCCAAGTAGGTTCCATGCTGTTAGTGCAGAGCCCGGCATGGGGCTTGATCTCACAAACTGTGAAATCATGACCTGAGCTGAAATCAAGAGTCAGATGCTTCACTGACTGAGCCATCCAGGAGCTCCTATTTTCATATTTTTCAGGAAACTCTCTAGTGTTTTCCATAAGAGGGCTGTACTAATTTTGCATTCCCACCCACAGTGAAAAAAATTGCCCTTTTCTCCATAGCCTGACCAACAGTTATTTCTTGTCTTTTTAAAACTTTTTTTTTAACATTTATTTATTTTTGAGAGACAGAGTGAGCCCGAGCACGAGTGAGGGAGGGACAGAGGTGGGGGGGGGGGCACAGAATCCAAAGTAGGCTCCAGGCTCTGAGCTGTCAGAACAGAGCCTGATGCAGGGCTCGAACTCACGGAGCACAAGATCATGACCTGAGCCGAAGTTGGACGCTTAACCGACTGAGCCACCCAGGAGCCCCTCTCTTGTCTTTTTGATAATAGTCATTCTAACAGGGATAAATTATCCCATTGTAGTTTTAATTTGCATTTTCCTAATTATTAGGACCTCTGTCTTAGATCATACACAAAATTAACTCAAAAATGGATTAAACACTTAAATGTTAAGACCTAAAAGCATAAAACCCCTAGAAGAAAACAAGTAAACTTCCTTGACATCATTTTGAACACAAGCAGCAAGAGCGAAAACAAACAAGTAGGACTAGATGACACTGACAAGCTTTTGCACAGCAAAGGAAGCAATCAGCCAAGGGAAAAGGTGACCTATGAAATGTAGAAAATATTTGCAAACCCTAAAGCTGATAAGGGCTAATGTGCAAAATATATAAAGAATTCATACCACTCAATAAAAAAAATCAAACAATCTAATAGAAAATGGGCCCAGGATCTGAATCAACATTTTTCCAACAAAGACCTACAAATGGCCAACAGGTAACTGTAAAAGTTTTCAACATTGCTAATCACTGTGTATATGCTCTTAAAAAGCCAAAACATCCTACTTTCCATTGAGCTCCTGACTGCCACCTGGCTTAGAGTTTCTAGATGCTGTCAGTTTTTCATCCTTTTAGCTATTATGTTTCTTCTATTTATCTCCATCTTTCTTTATGTTTTCTTTAAGTTTATTTTGAGAGAGAGCACATGCACACATGTTGGGGAGGGGCAGAGAGAGAGGCAGAGAGAGAATCCCAGGCAGTCTCCCCCCTGTCGGCACAGAACCTCATTGCGGGGCTTGAACTCACGAACTGCAAGATCATAACCTGAGCTGAAGTTGGCCGCTTAACGCACTGAGCCACCCAGGCATCCTTGTCTCCATATTTCTAAATGGCAAACTCGTGCTAGTTTTTTTTTTTTTTTAACTAAGACTTTGTGCTAAATTTTGACTGTATTTATTGACTTCCTGCTGTGGAAAATAAGTAGTTAGCTTTTCTGTATGCTTAAGCAACACCACTTTTATTCTTTATTTTTAATTTGTTTTAATTTTTTTTTCCAGGGTGGATTATTATTGAAGGCAATGATAGCACTTTTCCTGTAAAGCCAACCATCACAGAAAGACCAGGAAATGCAATTTGTTGCTCAATACTGTGCTCACTCTGGCGATTTCCTTTGGTTTTTAACTCTCTCCTTTGTATAAGTGTAATCTGTGAGTAATTTGAACAGGTGTTTAAGTGAGGTTTGTGAGCATAATTCATTCTGGAAACAAGCTTATAATCCAAAGCACTCGTATATCAAAGCAACTTTCAAGAACCGTTGGCTCAGTTGTGATCACCTGACAATCGGCATCATGTACTACTCGTATTGCAAGACGTGCCTTGTGTACCAAGTTAAAATTTATTAGCAATGTTCACTCGTCTTGCCGAACACTCGCAGAACAAGTTACTCACAATCGAAGATTTTGCTGTTATAAGTTAAAAATGAGAAAAATATGTACTTTTAAAATTATGGTATACAAAAATAAAAAAGGAAAGGAAAGGAAAGGAAAAAGAGAAGAAAAAGAGAAAAAAGAAGAGGAGAGAAAAGAAGAGAAAGAAGAGAAGAGAAGGTGCACCTGTGTGCTTCGGTTAAGCATGGACTTCAGCTCAGATCATGATTTCGTGGCTCCTGAATTCGAGCCTCACATTGGGCACTGTGCTAACAGCTCAGAGCCTGGAGCCTGCTTCAGATTCTGTGTCTCCCTCTCTCTCTCCCCTCTGACTCTTGCACTCTGTCTCTCTCTCTCTCGAAGATAAATAAACATTAATTTTTTTTGTATTTTTTTTTGTATTTTTCAAAATGAAATTTACTGTCAAATTGGTTTCCATACAACACCCCGTGCTCATCCCAACAGGTGCCCTCCTCAATGCCCATCACCCCCGTCCCATCCCTCCCACCGCCATCAACCGTTTATTCTCAGTTTTTAGGAGTTTTTTATGGTTTGGCTCTCTTCCTAACTTTTTTTTCCTTCCCCTCCCCCATGGTCTTCTGTTAAGTTTCTCAGGACCCACATAAAAATTTTTTAAGATAAAGTAAAATGAAATAAAGTAAAATAATGGTACATAAACATACCTTTACGATTCTGATAAGTGCTAAATAAATTATGTGCCACAAAGACTAGAGACAAATGATGAGTCTTCACAATGTCAATATATAACAAATTAACCACCTCTCTCGAATGAAATGGCATGTAAAATATTTGTGCTCAGTGGCAATTAAGGAAATTTTAATTGAAAAATGAAAGATAAACTCTCCTCCTCCGACCACACACTGCATGGGGACATAGTCCTCACTAGACTGTGAGGCAGTTACTGGGCAGGAGGAAAGGGGTCGAATGTGGTAGGAACATTGTATAGAGATGTTTGAGAATGTAGAGAGAAGAAGGGGCACCTGGGTGGCTCCGTCAGTTAAGCGTCCGACTTTGACTCATGTCATGATCTCACTGTTTGTGGGTGGGAGTCCCATGTCGAACTCTGTGCTGACGGCTCAGAGCCTGGAGCCTGCTTCGGATTCTATGTCTCCCTCTCCCTCTGCCCCTCCCCACCTCCTCCTCTCAAAAATAAATAAACATTAAGAAAAACTTAAAACACAGCAAAAAAAAAAACCCTTACAATTTTGTGTAGGCTTTGGTGAAACAATTCCTCTCCCAGTAATTTTTCATAATTTTGTTTATAGAATATGTTTCAGCATTCTTTATAATAACAAAAAGATGCTAACAGCTTTATATTATGTAGTATACAAATAAGATTATAATATAGATAGTTATATAAGGTAACTATTTTATATAGAGTATACATAGATTATAAATAGATTATAATATATAGTACATAAATAAGATTGTAATATGTTATATATATATATATATATATATATATATAAATAAATGAGAGAGGGAGGAGAATATGCCATGTTAAGCATTTATCACCTCCTTTTTCTGTATTTCCATGAGTTTACACTGCTAGTACTGCGCCTGGGTGGCGCAGTCGGTTAAGCGTCCGACTTCAGCCAGGTCACGATCTCGCGGTCCGTGAGTTCGAGCCCCGCGTCAGGCTCTGGGCTGATGGCTCGGAGCCTGGAGCCTGTTTCCGATTCTGTGTCTCCCTCTCTCTCTCTGCCCCTCCCCTGTTCATGCTCTGTCTCTCTCTGTCCCAAAAATAAATTAAAAACGTTGAAAAAAAAAAAAAAAAGAATGGAGGTAATAGGGGCACCTGGGTGGCTCCGTTGGTTAAGTGTCCAAACTCTTGATTTCAGTTCAGGTCATGATCTCACAGCTGGTGAGTTTGAGCCCCATGTTGGGCTCTGCACTAACAATGTGGAGCCTGCCTGGGATTCTCTCTCCCTCTTTCCCTGCCCCTCCCCCACTTGTGCATGCATATGTGTGTGTGTGTGTGTGTGTGTGTGCGCACACACGCTCTCTGTCTCTCTCAAAACAAATAAACTTAAAAACAAAACAAAACAAAACAGAATAGAGATAACATCCAAAGAAACACAATTCCAGGCCTTAGTCATGTTCAATCCTATACTCTTGGCCCATCTGTAACCCAGAACATCACATAACGAAGTCATAAAAATACAGAACATAGAATAATATCTACTGACTGGAGACAATGTTTATAGTATATTGCTAATTTAAAGAATGTATATGCAAGGTATGCCTGGATGGCTCAGTTGGTTAAGCCTCCAACTCTTGATTTCGGCTCAGGTCATGATCTCATGGTTTATGAGTTTGAGCCCTGCATGGACTCCACACTGACAGTGAAGAGCTGCTTGGTATTCTTGCTCTCTCTCTCTCTCTGTCTCAAAATAAATAAATAAACATTAAAAAAATAAAGAATATATATGCAAAACAGATTTCTTATGTCATAATATTTTTAAAAGCATCTGCAGGTACATAGGGGATCAGATGAGCCAAAACATTTAAAAGACTAAAATTTAGAGATTAAATTTTTGTACTTTTGTATTAAATTTTGTATTAAATTTTTGTATTTTAGATTTTTTATGCATTGAACATACCGTGTTGTGTAATATGAAAACTGAGCCAAATTCTGATCTATTTTGGCTTGATTAAAAACAATGTTTATTTATTTTTGAGAGAAAGAGAGACAGAGCATGAGGTGGGGAGGGGCAGAGACAGAGGGAGACACAGAATCCGAAGCAGGATCCAGGCTCTGAGCTGTCAGCACAGACCCAGCGTGGGGCTCCAGGTCACGAATTGTGAGATCGTGACCTGAACCAAAGTCAGAGGCTTAACCGACTGAGCCACCCAGGTGCCCCCCAATTTTTTTAATTGTAATTTTAGCTGGACATTTTGTGTTTTGGCAACTAGGAGACCAAGACTGTCCCCTTACCCTTCTTTCCATCCTTACTCTTTCCCGGAATTAATGCTTATGTAGAGAGAGGGGAAACAGCATATGTCAAACTATTACTTTATAACCTGACTTCTCACTGCTACAAGATTTAACATTATTTCTGTTGGAAACCACAGAGTCGGGGGAGGAAGCAGTAATTTTCCCCACAAAGGGGATCAGGGAAGTAATCAGAGAAAGTGACATTTCAATTGTTCTTCAAAGATAAGCATCTCTCTGACAAGTGAAAATGTAAACAAAGGCACATCTTAAGCACTAATAGCTGTATGGCAAAAAACAAAACAAACAAAAAAAAAAACCAAAAAAAACAAGGAGGCATGAATGTTTTTGGTGTCTTTAATGATCTCAAACTAATAATAATAGTAACGTTTTTCAGAGAAATTACCACCTGCCAGAAGGTGGTAACTGATTTCCTGTGGGTTTCCCATTTCACCTGTCACCTGACAACTGCAAGCATCTTTGTCTCCTCTTTCTTTCCCCTTCAGTGTCTTGTTTCTGGAAAAAGTGGATATGCAAATTTGACAAATTCTGCAGAAATGTTAAGTGAGTTGAAGCTGACGAAAGACTGGGTGTGGCAGTTAGTTGACTGATTATTTTTTCCTTTCCTGTTCAGAGAGAAGCAGTGGTGGGGAGGAACAATCAGAGATGAGGAGGGGGGTATTGAAGAAGTTTATGTGTTTGTGCCTGTTTGGTTTCATACTTAAATTTATTTAAAAAAGTGTTTAATGTTTATTTATATATTTTGAGATAGAGATAGAGAGCAAGCAGGGGAGGGGCAAAGAGAGACTGAGATCCCAAGCAGGCTTCATGCTGTCAGCACAGAGCCTGATGCAGGGCTCGAACCCATGAACCATGAGACCATGATCTGAGCCGAAATCAAGAGTCAGACGCTTAACCGACTGAGCCAGCCAGGTGTCCCTCATACTTCAATTTAAAACACAATTGTTAACTTCCATGTAAGGTAAAAAGCATTTATTGAATGCCCACAAAGTCCAGGGAGTGCCAAGAAAATTAAATATAATCCTTGCTCTCAGAGATCTCCTGGTGGGGGTGATTTATTGTACTTTGTTTTAACTATCTGTTTACGTGACCAGTTGACTAATGAATGGGAGAGTGAACGCATGAATGGAGAGTTAATAAATTTGGCTAACAGAAGAGTGCAGGAATTGCTCTGTGTATCCAGCACCAGGGTCGAGATCAATTAGAACCTCTATTTGCCACGACATAAGAGATAAAATTGTTATCTCTCGGACAAAAGAGAAAGAAAAACTATTTTAAAATAGCGTCTTTTCAGGTTATAAATGTATATTTTGACTCTAGTTTTAGTATCGCAGATGTCCTTCGCCTGTCCCCCAAACGAGTATCTGTGAATTTCCGTCTCTTCCAGAACACAGATAAGGCACTGAAAGGGAATCAGGAGTAAGAATGAGCGGCATGGATCATTTATTTTGGCCACTTCGAGGTAAGAGGAAAGGACTACTGAAAGAAGAAACAAGAGTAACAACGGGGGTGCCTGGGTAGCTCAGTCGGTTAAGCATCCGACTTCAGGTCAGGTCATGGTCCCTCAGTTCACGAGTTCGAGACCCCGTTGGGCTCTGCGCTGACAGCTTGGAGCCTGGAGCCTTCAGATTCTGTGTCTCCCTCTGTCTCCACCCCTTGCCCACTCACACTCTGTCTCTCTCTCAAAAATAAACATTAAAAAAAAAAAAAAGTGAGGACAAAATGGTTGATGTTTCCTGTCAATGGAGATTGAGCCTGACTGTGAGTTTTAGTTTCCATGATACCAATATCTGAGGGAGAAAAATTCCTGACAAATCATATTAAGAACTTAATGCATTTTATTAAATATAATTATTTCATTAAAGAAAGAAATGGCAATGTCAAACATTACATGAGAAAGAAAAGTGGCTCACTGTAAATGAAAATTTGATCAAATGCATAGAAATCAGAAGCATCGTAAAATATGTTAATTAAAATTACAGGCTTCACTCCCATTTCATGATTTACTATACTGGCGTGTTGTTCACATATAATGAGGGATATAGAATTAAATGAAAGTATCGAAAAATAAAGTCAAGTTCAATCATCAGTTGCGGTCAGAATCGGATTACATGGGTCTAGATTCCTATTTATAGTACTTGGCAAGTATTATATAGTTCCTCCTGCTCCTCCCTTAATCATTCTCTTCAACTCTGTTCTTTTTTATCGTTTCCTAAGTTCCGACCTATTCACTTCATCATTCTTACATCTGAGTCATCAGCACAGAACAAGGTATTCCTGGTGCAGGTCAATAGAACAGTGCAGTGTCCTAAAATGGAGAATAATGTTCCCGTTCTATCACATAATATCCATAATGCGTCTCAAAACTGTCTTAGTTTTCCTTGGCTTAAATCATAAGACAAACTACTGTGTATATAATTTTGTCTCCAAAAATAATAGTTTTTTTAAATTGGAAATATACTTTAATCTATTAAAATTTATGGGCTCTCAGGTCGTTATTTATTGCTCCAGACATTTAAAGTCATACAGCTTAGGGGCGCCTGCGTGACTCAGTTGGTTAAGCATCCAGCTTTGGCTCAGGTCATGACCTCATGGTTCGTGAGTTTGATCCCCGAGTGGGGCTCTGTGCTGGCAGCTCAGAGCCTGGAGCTTGCTTCAGATTCTGTGTCTCTCTCTCTGCCTCTCTGCCCCTCCCCTACTATCTCTCTCTCTCTTTCTGTCAAAAATAAATAAAATATTAAAAAAAATTAAACCATACAGCTTAGTAAAGGAATCTCACTCTCTCTCTCTCTCTCTCTCTGTCTCACACGCACACACACGCATACACACACACACACACACACACACAGGGTGTTATTGTTGCTACTGCGAAAGTACTGGATGTGGTGGGTGTGATAGAGAGTGTGAATGCCCATGAATGTTTTCCTTTCTCGTACACGTTATAGACCTGCCTTTGAGGATTTTCTAAGCTCTCTTAAAAATGTGTGGGGACTCGTGATTTGTTCCCATCAAGGCAATCCGATTGGAATTGATGTGTAGTCCTTCTGGACCAAGGAACCTAATAAGAAAGAGTAATTGCTTCACTTTATTTCCTTATCCCACACCTAGTTGGAAGGACGCTGAGGCTTTGGCAGAAGGCAAAAAACATGCTATAGGAGAGAGTCTTCCATTATGCGGAACCAACCATTCACAAGGAGCACATGTGACCAACACGTAGATTTCCATTCTCAGTGCTGAAATCTTGGTATTTATTTGTAACCACAGTTAACATTACCCTATTCATACAGCAGAGTCTCGTCAAAGTAATGCTGTATGGTGTCAATCTATCGTCCTCCTAAAATTGGGATTGCTCTCTGTATCACTCAGGGTTCTCCAGAGAGACAGAGCAAATAGGACAGATACGAGTTTCGTCTAGGTGAAAGACAGAAAAACAGATTTGTTTGAAGAACCTGGGTTAGCTCAGGTGATTGTGGGGCTGATAAGTCTGAAATCTGTAAGGCAGCCCGGCCGTCTGGAAACGCAGGCTGCTCTGTGGTACAGTCCTGAGGTACAATTCCTTCTTCCCTGGAAAACCTAGGTGTTTGCTCTCAACTGAGGTTAAGACCCAGTCTTCAATGACTGAATGAGGCCTCACCGCATTATCCAAGGTAATCTCCTTTGATTAAAGACAATTGACTATACATGTTAATCGCATCTACAAAATACCTTCACATGTAGACTAGAGGTTGGACTAAACGCCCAGCCAAGTTGATGCACGATATTAATCATCACAGCTCACCCCTTGCCAACTTGGCATCCACACACACTCCCTCAAACCATACTTAAAATCTCTAAATAAAGACAATAATAAAGTAATGCATCCATTGGACGTGATACAAGTAAAAAGACACTACACGTTTCCCCACAATAGGACGGAAATTCTTTGTACGATGTTCCTTCTTCTCCTCCATATTCTGTAACTTAAATACTATTCCTGATATGTTACATAATGAAGGAATAAGAGGGGGAAGAAAATAAGGATATTGCATCCACATATATACACACACGAGCACCAACGTATTCACAACAAAATAAAGAATTATTCATAATAATTGCAGTTTTCATTTCTGCAACTGGCCACGTGGTTGTAGCTGATTTTTATCCCTACCTTCTCATGTTATCCATTCCATATTTATGTTACCTTCAGCAAGCGCTTCAGCTAATCATGATTCTTTACATGATGGGATGACCTAAACTTTCTTTCCTGAAGTATCTGGGCCACTAGCAGTCCTGCCTGATTGAGCTGTAGTGTTCCACTGGCTTGAATCACAGGGCATAGTAGTGCTAAGAGGCACCCTAAAGATCTCCTGTCTTTTAGACATACTCTTCCTTACCTCCATGGTGGAGAGGCAATCCAATTTCCCCTAGTTAATCAAGATTATTCATCATTTCAGCAATAATTTTCCTGTTGGTTCAGAAATAGATGAGCCCATAGTGGCCATGTGGCAATCATCACTTATAATTCAACAGAATCATTATGGTGTCTCCTGAGGGAAACATTCCTTCTTCGGGACCAGCAGAGAATAAGGTTATGGGGACAGAAAGCAAAACATTTTGCTAGTGGATGACTAGGCACAATACCGAGTAGCGTTCTCCCCATTTCCACCCCTTAAATCTGGATGCGCGAATCCTGGCTAGGGGAGAGGCTGTATATCGGATGCTGGTTCAGAGCACGTACAGCCTTCTAGAGAAGCTTGCTCTAGTCCTACAAGGTAGGACCTCACAGATCTGATGCTGTAACTGAATCTTCCAAAGGTGACTCCACCATCGTATCAGGCCAGCTGCTTCAGATGGCAGGGCACACAGCAAAATCAGCGAATTCTGTAAGCACAGGACCATTGCTGCCCTTACTTTGCTGTCAAGTGGGCTCCTTGAACGCAAACGATGCTGGGTGGAATATCACGAGAGTGGATCAGGCAGTCTGTGAGCCCACAGATGATAATTTTGGCACAAGTATTGTGCACAGGGAAATTGGATTTGTATTCAAACTGGGTGTATTCCAGTAAGAACAAAATACTGCCCCATTCACGTTGAAAAGAGGCCCAAGGTAATCGAACTGCCGCCAGGTAGCTGGCCAGTCACCTGAAGAATGGTGTTGTATGGGAAACTCATTGTTTGCCGCTGGCTGGTTGGACACTCAGTGGTGGTTGTAGCTAGGCTGGCTTAGGTTAAGCGGAAATCTGTGTTGCTGAGCCCATGCTTCTATCCTTGGGATCATGGCCTCTTTGTTCATGAGCCCATTGGGTGATGCCTGGGGAAAGATGCTCACTGGCATCCACAGAATGGATAATTCTATCCATTTGATTATTAAATTCTCTGCTGAAATCACCTTTTGGTGAACACTGAAATGAAATACAAATATCTTCGTGCTTTTTGCCCCGGCAAAGGGTTCTACCTACATACAGCTTTCTCGCACCCCCTTGTCACTAATTTTCTTCTATTCTTTCCAAGTCCATGACCATCCAGCCAAATCACTGGCGACAGCTTATGAGTATACAATCACCCCTCTGGCCATTGCTCCTACCAACTATAACTAACAACCAGGTGCATGCCCACAGTTTGCCCATTGGGAGGATTTCCCTTCACCACTGTCCTTCAGGGACATCCCAGAGGGAGGCTTTAGTGCCACACTGCTTACTCTCAGGTGATCCCTCAATATCGTGCAGAACCAACCATAAATCAGGCCTGAGTTCTCTCTGGTCTCCGAGGGCACATGTAGGAGCTGGGAGAGAGAAAGTAAGGTAACAGGAATGTGGGCCATGGGTACTTGGAACACCTCCTCATTTAACTTACTTGTGCCTTGGGGCTTGCTTGAGGCCAGGTACACTTACATCACTTCCATTTTATAATAGAACGTTGCGGTGCATGCCTAACATTATAGCTTGTTGGGTCAGACAACCCTAAGTTCAGAGAGGGCAGCTCAGTTTGCATGGTGACCTGGTGGGCCATGGTTAAGTGTTCAGTCTCTACTAAGGCACAGTAGCTGGCCAAGATCTATTTTTCGAAAGTAATTATCTGCAGAGAATGATAGGACTTTGCTCCCAAATCCTAAGGCTCTGCACGATGATTCCCCAATGGGGCTTGCCCAAGCCTCCAAACAGCATCCTTATCTGCACGGTTACTTCAAGCATCATTAGGTCTTCTAGATCATGTGGCCCAAGTGATGGAACAACTTATACATCAGCTAAGACCTGCTGTAGAAACTTCTGTTGTTCTGTGTCTCACCCCAAACTAGCATCTTTTCTTTTTTATATTTTTCATTATTTTTTAAAGTTGATTTATTTATTGTGAAAGGCAGAGAGAGAGAGAGCAGGAGGGGCAGAGAGAAAATCCCAAGGAGGCTCAGCACCGTCAATGCAGAGCCCGATGCAGGACTTGAACTCACACACTGTGAGATCATGATGAGCCAAAACCAAGGGTCAAATGCTTAACTGACTGAGCCACCCAGCTGCCCCTCAAATAGCATCTTTTAAAGTCACATAGTAAATGGACTCTAGCAGCACATCCAGGAGAGAAATATATCGTCTCCAAAATCGTAAAAGCCCCACTACGTTTTAAACCTTTGTTTTGGTTATAGGAGGGATCAGATGCAGCAGTTTACTTCACAGTAGGAAGAATATCTCAACATGCTGCACACTGGTGGACCCTTAGAAATTTCACTGAGGTGACAGCCCCCTGAATTTTTGTTGGATTTCTATCCACCCACTGGCGTACAAATGTTTTGCCTATACGTCTAAAATGATCGCTACATCTTGCTTGCTGAGTCCAATCCGCATAATGCCATCAATATAATGACCAGTATGATGTATCATGGGGGAAAAAGATGATCGAGATCCTCATGGGCTAAATTATGATATAGGGATGGAGGGCTGATACCGCCCTGAGACAGGACAGGGAAGGCATATTGCTGGTAACAGCTTCAAGCAAGCTGCTTCTGGTCGTCTGTATGAAAAAGCATCAAGAAGAAAGCATTTGACAGATCAGTAACTGCAAACCATGTCCTCACATATTAATTTGCTTAAGCAGTGAAACCACATCTAGAACAGCAGCTACAGTCAGGGTGACCAGCTAGTTAAATTTACAATAATACATCGGTATTCTCCAAGGTCCATCTGTTTTCTGCACACGCCAAGTAGGTGAACTGAGTGGGGGTGTGGTGGGAATCGCTGGCCCTGAATCCTTCAAGTCCTTGATGGTGACACTGATCCCTACACTTCCTCCAAGCTTGTGGCTTGCTTTGTTCTTAGGGAATGGTAATTCTAATGACTTCCACTTAATATCTTCCACATAATCTCTTTTATTCCACTATTCAGGGAATTAGGGACTAGACTGTGACTCTCTAGAGTTGACCTAGAACTCTTCCTCCTGTACAGATCAAGTAAGAATTTAATAAACTGTCAACCTAGTTCTCTTCTAAGAATATCTGGATCGACTAACCAATATTTTAATCTCTCCTGATTACTGCTTTGGCTCCATTAGAATATATGGTTATATTAACTATATCCACCTCGTCTTTGATGATATATTGGCACTGCTTGGTCTCTTCTGTCTAATTATTCCTATTGTATTTAAAGGTACCAATTCAGGGGCGCCTGGGTGGCTCAGTAGGTTAAGCAACTGACTTCGGCTCAGGTCATGATCTCGCGGTTCGTGAGTTCGAGCCCCGCATCGGGCTCTGTGCTGACAGCTCAGAGCCTGGAGCCTGCTTCGGATTGTGTCTCCCTCTTTCTCTGGCCCTTCCCCTCTTGAGCTCTGTCTCTCTCTCTCTCTCAAAAAATAAGTAAAAAAAACATTAACATTAAAAAAAAAGGATACCAATTCACCAGCAGCAGTTATCACTGTAATTTTTCATTTACAGAGGAGAGCAACCACAGCGTTCTTCAAGTGCTGGAGTTTACCTCACAAATTTGTTCTTCAGAGTTTTAGGGAAGGGTATGTCTTCTGGACCTTCCTGGGGTAGAGGACGGGTCTTACATGATAAATCCACTCTAGCATTCTGAGGCTTTGGATCCTTTCCTCTACACTGGACCAAGATGGTTCTGTCATTTCCACTTTATTTAGTGTAGAACACCTTTTGGTCCGTGTTTTAGTCAGTTGACCAAACAAACTGTTAGGGCCTTTTCTTACCCCTCTAGCTATCTAGTAAATGCCAATCTCTGTTTGTGGTGTGTTTATGTTAGCAAATCAGACCAGAGCCAAATTTATGTTCCTCCTACACTTATCCCACATCCTTTATATACATTCCCATACCTAGCCCCTGGATTTCTCTGTGTATACACTAGACAAATGATGCAGTTCTTCTGGAACACATCTCCTCATGGGTCACACTTCGAATCTCACCTTTTGGGATTTGCCAGAACTTGAGTCTAGTTATAAGTTTAGAAGCAAAGATGGGTGGTGGGGGTGAAAAAGGCACCATGAGGAGAATCAGTACTGCCTTCCAAGGTAAGTACGTCTGGTGAGACCAGCTACCTCAGGAAGAGCAGCAATGACTTCATTCCAGGCAAGGGTGGGCGGCCTGTCTCTACCGTCAAAGAAGATTCCACGGTATTTAGTAGAATTTAGTTCAGTGTTCCCATTCCCATTTCCAGGATCCCATTCCTTCCCAAGCGAAAGTCTCTCTTTAACAATAGACAGTTTGCATTTTGTGTTGCAATTCAGCAACTCACAGGATGAAACTCTGTTTTGTTTTCAGTAATCTCAGTTTGGTCTCTGAAGAACATAAGGATTTTCTCCAGGGCAGATACAGAAAATTTCATCATTTATGTAGCAGTTGAGCTGAGAATTTGAAGCTCTGAGCTTCTCCTTTTCTTTCCTCGTTTTGTCCAACACAATGAGGAGCAAACTGCCAATCTCATTATACTCCTTCATCTGACAAAAACATTCAAAGGTGTCAAATACATGGCCACTCAGAACCTCACTTCTTATAAGTTTTTGTAATTTTTTTTATTATTTTAAAGTTTATGTATTTATTTTTGAGAAAGACAGAGACAGCATGAGCAGGAGAGGGGCAGAGAGAGAGAAAGAGAGAACAAATCCGAAGCAGGGTCTGCGTTGTCAACACAGAGCCCGATGTGGGGCTTCAACTTACAAAACCATGAAATCATGGCCTGAGCTGAAACCAAGAGTTGAAAACTTAACTGACTGAGCCACCCAGGAACCCCTCCCTGGTTTGTGAACTTTAATCACATCTACAAAATACCTTCACGGCAACATATAGACTAATGTTTGACCAAATGCCTGGAAACGATAGTTTAGCCAAGCTGATACATAACCATTTTACTCCCTATAGTCACGCTAAGGCTCAATTACCATCAGGAGTGGGCACTTGACTCTAGGAGAATCCAGAATTTAAGTCTTGTGACTTAGATGGAAAGAGTATATTGCACCAAAAATAGTTTCATTCTAGGAATTTACTATTGGAAAATAGAAAAGCTGGGAAGCAACCAGAGAGGCAAAAGGTGAAGCTTGTGCAAGTTTAAGCAGGGACAAGACAATCCAAATTACCTATAAATGAAATTAACATCACGAGGAAACAGTGAGTAAAAAGTGTTCAATTCAATATTTGACAAGGTCGTAGTTTCAGAAGCATCAGAAATGACACAAGATAAAAATGGAGACAACAGGAAAGGGAATAATAATGGTGGCTCCACTCTAATGCCAGTTTCCAGGAATTCTATAATAATTGAAGTTCTTATTTTTAAATAACAGATATATCCTGAAAAGCCACTGCTGGTTCCCAACTTGAGCTGGTCTGAACATGTGTTTTGTTAGCTTGTTTGCTTTTGTTTTTAACAAAAATACCTAACTACAAGAGAAACCAGTAAGAAAATCTTGCTGGAGGAAGTGTTGCTTAGTCCGAACTTTGAGAAATGAATGAGGGCAGCAAAGCAGGGCCACAAATCCCACATTCTGCACTTTGCCCCCATCATAGCCTGTGCTCCAATCAGTGAGAGACAAGAGAGGGAAGGCCCCAAAAAGGAATTCCAAGGAGAGTGTGATTAATTCTGGCAGCCTGGGAAGCTATTGAAAACATTTAATTTCTTGGGAAGTACACAACACACAACAGTGATTACTCTTGAATGAGTGAGCACAGCATAGGGGTCTTTCGGTTTTACATTTAAAAATATGGGCTGTTTGAACTTCTTAAAGCAGGCATGCATTTTTTCCAGTAAATTAAATAGCAATAGAACTTCTTTGAATATCGCCAGAGCACACGATAGAAAATTTAAAAGCCAAACCGTAGTCAACTGGTAAGTATGTAAGAAGTGCCTTTAGAATCGTTCGGGTCTACATGCAGAATCCCAACAACTAAAGGCTTCGGGTTTGATTTACATCTGATGTCTCCGGAACCATGTGGCTGTGTTGTGGCAGTCTGGGAATTCACCCAGGGCCAGGGTACTAGCTAGAGTCAGTGGCAGTAGAGGGTGTTGTGAAACGCGCTAGATGACAATGGATTCCAAACATACTGAGAACATCTGACAACACTTAGCACCCGATGGAATGTGGGAAGCATGAAGATGGAAAACTGAATGTGACTTCCAAGCTCCTGCCTGGGAAATTGGTAGGTATCCACGCTCTCCGTGAGAATGTAAATGCAAAAATACATGATGGATTTGGAATAGTCTAAAGGAAGATGAGATAGGAATTTTGTGAATTGAGGAAATACATGTTCCTGCTCAAATGGCTGGAATAAGAACAAAGAGCGTTTTCAAAAGGAAAGATTGTGAGTTGCAGTTGCCCTCAGAAGCGTTTTATAATTTCTTGTACAAGACGGAGTCTATCTGGGGCCGTAACGATAGTGTTGTTGTCAAAGTAGAGAGGCGAAGACAGAACCAACCACTCCACCCCCTGTTCATTCTTTCAGGTGGTCTCTGGGAGCGGCTTGAGGGTGAGCTGCTTAGACAACTGCCACCTGAGACAAAGACCTGTCACAACCCCCTCTCAGCAGGGGAGATGTGGGGGCCTCGCCACTCTGGTTGGTTGAATCTCAAATTATACCTCCTTAAGCCAAGACTCTGAAACTGACAAGGTTGTGCATTCTGCTTACTGGTGTCTTGATTGGGGCACATTTTATTTTAAGTCATCTACATTTAACATAAATATTTAATCAAAGTTGCCAAGGGTGCTTTGAAGTATCAAGCAACAGTCATTTCTCAACTCAGGTGTCTAGACTAATCAAACCTTAAGAAAAAGTGCAACATTCATAATGATACCATCATTTTATTGAATCATTCCAGTTAAATTTGATTTCAGTTCAGAAATCACAACATTTGCTTTTCTCTGAAAGAAATGCAGCTCTGGGCTATAATTTTCATTTTGATTGAAGGGCTGCGGCTTGTAGTGTTTGGGGACCACATGAAATCCAAAGCTATGTGACTCTCATTCAGACCCACATTCTGTGACCCTTTCTTTAAACTGAAGAATGAAAAGGGAAAATGTTTTCTACACCAATTCTGATCCTATAGCGATAGGAGAGCTGAATTTCTGCTCTGCTGAAAGAGGTAAATCTTTTGTTAAAGCTGTTGAACCGCACTGATAATACCTTCCAATATTATTCCTGAAACATCAAGAAAATGATGTTATTGGGGGTTTTACCATCTTTTGCTGTTGAGACGAAGATTAAGTGAAATGACATACAAGGAGGCTATTGATGAAATCATTCTTAGAAAAAAAGGAACTCTAGCAATGCAGTCCTCCGTGAGGATGTTACTGAAAACACCATTTCTTTGTGTGTTCCACTAACTGGTCTAAACTGTTTTTAAAGACATACGTGATTATATTGAGATACATACTTTTGGATATTGCCTAACACGGGAAAATTCTATATTTGGACATTGTAAAGATATACGAGTCTTCATTACTGACAAATGGTTACGAATGATTTGCTTTTCACAATTCTGTGTTTCTTGAGGAACCTCTGACCTATTTGGGAGGCCACCATTACCATGTAAGTGTTTCATCAGAGAACAATTAGTGCATGTGAGTGAGTTCCTCCTTCAGCAGAAATGAAGAATTGGACATCCCTGAATCCACTGTAAGAGTGGCCATATTGCTTTTGCTTTAGTTACTGCCAGCAGTTTAGAATCAGACCTATGGGTGGTAAAGTCCATTTTTATATGGACAGTCATTATTTGTTTGAACTTCACAACAATGGTAAATGGGAAGCAAAGCGAATAAAGTATTCATTTTACAATGACTCGAGGTCCCCAGAGCTTAGATACCTCAGCGTTATGTTGTAACCAGTAAGTGCTGCACCGGGGCCAGGACCCAGGTCTACTAGTTCAATGCCTTTTATACTGTTTTACAACATGTACTTATTTCTTTTTTAATCCGACCCAGCATTTGTGCTCAAAATATCTATAAACAGGTGTTCCCACAAAAACATTTATATAACAGTGTATCATAGTATCATGGGGTGCCTGGGTGGTGCAGTCGATTAAGCGTCTGACTTCAGCTCAGGTCATGATCTCATGGCTCGGGGGTTCGAGCCCCATGTCCGGCTCTGTGCTGACAGCTCAGAGCCTGGAGCCTGCTTCGGATTCTGGGTCTCCCTCTCTCTCTCTGCCTCTCCCCTGCTCATGTTCTGTCTCTCTCTCTCTCTCTCTCTCTCAAAAGTAGATAAACATTTTTAAAAAATTTAAAAAGAAGTGTTCATAAGCATCATGATTCACCATAGCCAAAAGGTGGATAAATAAATTGTGATATAACCATACAATATTATTGAGCCATAAAAAGGAAGGAAGCACTGGTACGTATGAAAACATGGAGGAACCCTGGAAGCATCATGCTAAGTGAAAGCAGACAGACACGAAAGGCTGCATGTTATATAATTCCCTTTATATGAAATTTCCAGAATAGGCAGACCCAACTGGACAAAAAGCAAGCTGGTAGCTGCCATGGGCTGAGGGTAGAGAACAGCGAAAGGTAACTGCTAAAGGGCATAGGGTTTCTCTTTTGGGGTGATGAAAACATTTTCGAACTAGACAGATAGACATCTATGCAACATTGTGAATACACTAAATGCCACTAGATTCTGTACTTTAAAATAGTTAAAATGGTGACTTTATGCTATATGTATCATATCATAATAAAAAAAATGCTCTTAAAAACACACTCACACACACACACACACACACACACAAACCAAAACAAAAATTGAATGGCTCTTGGTTATTAAATACTTGTAGCAATGGAAATCAACAGAATGGCTCCAAACTTAATAAGAGAAGGTTTAACATTGCAATTCTCTGTGGCATGTCTCATCAGAGACACTTGACCAGGATTTAGCACACAGGGCAACAGCTCTTGCCTGCCATTTTTCCCAGGCTAAGCATGTTGTTGTGACCCGTGTCTGTGTGGTAATTCAGGAGATGGCCAACCAGGTGAAGATACTCCCATGAAGTAAAGCCATTTGGTTTAGAGAAAGAAGGATGCATGTACTTGTATGGGACAATAAGTAAACAAATCAGGCCAGAAGCATTATTGTTTGTGCTCAGGTTTGGGCTAAGCCCTCTGCAAAGCCACTCTGCAGACATTTTACCTTGATTGAGGTCAAATTCCTTCCATGAAAAGGGAAGCTGGCAGGCATGGTCCCCAAGAAGTAGCATGAAATCAGTGACAGTGAATGAAAGGTTGCATGGTGACATAAATACACCATAATATGCAACAACATAAATCTCAAATACCAAAAGTATAAAAATGCCAGTGGAAATTTGAGGCGATGCTGAAGGAGAAACCCAAGTACCTAGAGGGAGAAGTGAGTGCAAGCCAGGCTGAGAACCAAAGGGGGTGGGCATGAGGATGTGCCCTCCAGGGTCTGAGGCTATAAGTATGGGGGAGTGGGGGAGCAATGGGGCCGGGAACACATGCAGTCAAAGTCTAGTGTTTTGAATATCAACAAATTTAAGATGTGGTTTATAATTCCGTCTACCAATTTTAACATATGTTTCCTCAGTTGTATAAGCTTTGATCTTCCTTAAACATGGATTTATCCCGGGGACGCCTGGGTGGCTCAGGGTTGAGCATCTGACTTTGGCTCAGGTTATGACTTCACTGTTTGTGAGTTCGAGCCCTACATGAGGCTCTGTGCTGACAGCTCAGAGCCTGGAACATGCTTCGAATTCTGTGTCTGCAGCTCTCTCTGCCCCTCTCCCACTCATGCTCTGTCTCTCTGTCTCTCAAAAATAATAAATAAAAATGTTTTAAAAAGTTAAAAAGAAAACACATGGATTTATCCCTGGGCATATGTGTCTGGAAAGGAAGTGGTATTTTTAAGGATGAGTGCAAAACTACTCACATATGACTATACACTGGAAGGACCAAGAAATCCCAGCATGTGCCTTCTTAACAACTGGCTTCTATTGAGACATTCTGCTGACCTTGACTCAACATATAATGTATTGCATAATGTAATATCTCAGATCATTATTAAACTTGGATTGGGGGTTTGGGACCAGAGTAAAGCACTAGTCAAAGCTATGAAATAATGGTCAATATATATATATTTTTAACGTTTATTCATTTTTGAGACAGAGAGAGACAGAGCATGAATGGGGGAGGGTCAGAGAGAGAGGAAGACACAGAATCGGAAACAGGCTCCAGGCTCCAAGCTGTCAGCACAGAGCCTGATGCGGGGCTCGAACTCGCGGACAGCAAGATCGTGATCTGAGCTGAAGTTGAGCTCCGCTCAACCGACGGAGCCACCCAGTCGCCCCAAATAATGGTCAATTTAAATGGAAGCCTCATTGTCCATTATTAAATCCAAAGCTTTAAATTGATTTTTTTATTACTATTTTTACATCTGCTACCAGACTATGAACTCATATCTCCTTTCTCATTATGGGATTAGAAGATTGCGAGTGAAATTCCATGGAATGTGTCTGTATTTATGTGTTTGCGCAGAAGATTTACACACAAAAACAACGCTAAGGCATCTTCAAGAATCTCCCAACCATCATTCTTCCAGCTCCATACATTTTCATTTATCACTGAAAACAAGGGAATGAAACTTTATAAATTGCTGTTTATTAAATGTATATTTTTCTCTGAAACACTGTTAAATGTGGGTTCAGTCTACATATTATTCACTGATGTTTACGAATTCTTGAGTTTTTTTTTTATTGTTTTATGAGAGCTGAGGTCTTAACATATAATATTTGATAGTATATATTTCATACAAACTTAATTCAACAGATTACCTTCTAAAATATGATGTTTTTCCTTTATTTTAAGTCCCTGCAAACTAGAGTTGATTTTTCTAATTTAGGTGATAACTCCTTTATCCACATACTTTGAAATAAAGTATGTTTTTCAATATCAAATTAAAATCCTAATATTGACTACACACCTTTAGAGAGCTGGGTTTTGGAATCAAAAAGTAATTTCTGAAAAGCATAGGTGGATTTTTACCAAGAATAAGTTTCTGATGTTGAATTGATTTTATAAAATCAGCTATATGCAATCCTAAGTGATTTTGTTAGTGACTCTCTCACTAAATGGCAGGGTCCCATCAATTTTGAGGACTAAAGTTTTAAGGGCATTAAAAGAGGGCAGAAAAATCCTATTGATCCATGTTAAAGATATATTTAATTTCTTCTAGTCCTGTTGCCCATCACCTAAGATCAGTACTTAATCAAGAAGTCAATCTTAAGAAACAATATTTTTCAAGAAACATAGCAAATTAAAGTTTCAACAACATTCAAACAATCAAAAGACAGGAGATAAATTCTTATCTTTCTGGTTCCTAAAAGGAATAAAGGAGAATATATAAATTAAAATAAAAGCAAAATTTAAATGATAAATTTTCATTCATTGAAACATTGATTTATACAATGGATTACATTTGATGAGTATTAGGCACACGTTGCTAAGGATACAGAGATGATTAAACTGATTCTTTGAAGAGACAAGTATGTAAACAAAATAATGACAGTGTGGAGAACGTGACTGTTGTGGTTTAGGTTAAGAGTGTGGGCACAGATTTCTCAATGTCCTTGGGCTTCTTACTCTCCAAATGTCAGTGTGCCTCGGGATTTTCACCCCACCTTGTCCCTTTTCAGACCGTGATAAAGCCCTGTGTGAGATTATTCTGTCCCCTGGTCTTAACTGTTGCCATTAAACAAGAATATCCAAATGTGTACATCCAGCCCAGACTTCTCTTCTCCTAAACACCCATATCACACCTTGACTAGCCATCTCACAAATGGGTGTCCTGGAACCATTTCATGTTCATCATGTCGAAAACAGACTTCATCATCTTCATTTTCTCTTTTCTCTCAAATTTATGTCATCTGTGATCTCAATTATTCATTCATTCTTTATATTTACATATGAATTCTAACTTAAATCCGGTCCAGGGTAAGGTGTCAAAAATAAAAGTTTAATGAGACAGACTGCATTCATAAATGCTTTTAAATTTATTATTTACATTTGCAAGCACACAGCTAAATTACCAATCACTGTTCTTATAAGTGATTCAAATTATAGAGAGTTTTAACCAAGCCTTACCACGCCAAAAATAGTAGTCTAGCAGGTTACTAAGCAGGCATATTATTGAGAACTAGTTTTCTTTGGGTGGTGAGGGAACAAGTCTTTACTCAGCCACATTCAGTCTGAGACCTAGGGGATGAATAGATTTGGGTGGGGAGAGTGAGTTAAAGAACATTGTAGGAGAAGGGAGGGGCTGAAGATGTGAACAAAAGATGTGAGAAACTTGCACTCATAAAACATTTGCAAAAATGCACCATGGTCCAATCCATTAAGACCATGCCACAGAATCAGGATATTAGAGACCACCTACTCTGACCCAAGCGCATTTGACTTGGAGAGCAACCGTGACAATGAAAATCGTATTTATAATGATGAAAGGTGAATCTGGAAACCTGGAAGACTGTTTCCTCTTCCTCTGGTAGTTCAACAAAAGCTGACTTGCATTTCTGGATTAACTCCATGAAAGAACAGGCTGTCTCCAGCCTTGAGAGCCATTGACGTCACTTTCCAATGAGAGCTCAGGTTCACGTTGAATGGAAATTTCCATTGCTTTAAGTTCCATGGATAACCCCAGCCAGTTCTTCAAGTCTATACATATGTGTGGGATTACACGGTCAGGTTCCCCTCCTGGACTCTCTTCCATGGTCCCCCACCACCTGCTCACCGTCAAGCATACCTCTTCCCAGCATGGCGAGGGAAGGCAGCTAAGTTCTCTATCGTCTTCTGTGCCTATGCATTTTCCAGGAAACCTGAGTTTATGTATATTGTTCAAAAATTTTTTTAATGTTTATTTATTTTGGAGAAAGAGACAGAGCATGAGCAGGGGAGGCACAGAGAGGGAGACAGAATCTGAAGCAGGCTCCAGGCTCTGAGTGTCAAAGCCCCAGGTGGGGATCCAGCTCATGACTGGTGAGATCATGACCTGAGCTGAAGTCAGATGCTCAACCCACTGAACCACCCAGGAGCCCCTGATTTTACATATATTCTGAGTGGCTTTAATGACGCATGCCTGTGACCTCTTTAACACAAAATGATAGTAACCTCTGTTACTATCTGTTAATTTTGGAAAATTTTTAGCCATTATTCTTAAGTTTTTATGTTTGGCTGTCATTTACTCTTTTCTCTCTTTTCTGTGTTGTTATTAACCTGCTGTTGACAGTGATACTTTTGTCTTCCCTATATTTTACATCTTCTCACATTTTTTCCAACTTTTTATTCTGTCCTAATATCTTTGCTGATTGAGCACTTACTAACGGCCTAAAATTATTTCTCTCTCATAAAAATTTGTAATGTATTTAGTTTGTTTGATTTGCTATGTACCAATAATAATTGCAATAAAAATTGAGAATAGCATTTTAATACCCATTGCCTTGTAAGCATGAGAAAAATTTCAGACTGTAATAAGTCTTATGTGTAATTTTGTCTCCAGATACTATAAGAACATTAATGTAAGACTTTCTCTTTTTATTTTTTTAATATGAAATTTATTGTCAAGTTGGTTTCCATACAACACCCAGGGCTCATCCCAACAGGTGCCCTCCTCAATGCCAATCACCCACTTTCCTCTCCACCCCCCCAATCAACCCTCGGTTTGTTCTCAGTTTTTAAGAGTCTCTTATGGTTTGGCTCCCTCCCTCTCTAACGTTTTTTTTTTTTTTTTTCCTTCCCCTCCCCCCCAGTCTTCTGTTAAGCTTCTCAGGATCCAACTTTCAAAAACAAAAATATATTTCATGAAAATAAAATTTATTAAGAAAACAAATAAAAATATGGACTAAGGGGAAGAAGAAATGATGCAAAATTGACTTTTGAAGAGTATATTTTAAGAAAATATGCAAGACATCAAAGTGCTATAGTATTTAGATAACACGTTTTAAATTTTAAAAAGAGGTGAAACAGTTTTAGTTTTTGTATTTATGTTTTATTTATTTTTTTTTTATTTTAGAGGGAGAGAAAGTGGGAGGAGGATGAAGAGCAAGGGGATAGAGAGAGAGTCTTAAGCAGCTCTATGCTCAATGCAGAGCCCAACGCAGGGCTCGATCCCATGACCCTGAGATTATGACCTGAGGCAAAATCAAGAGACGGAAACTCTACCAACTGAGTCACTCAGGCCCCCTGAAACAGTTTTATTTTTAAAAGGGAATATTTACATATGCTTGGAATTACATCTTTTGTTACTATTTAAATGTATGATGATAAATCATTTATTTCAATTTAATGTGAAGTACAAAATTGCACATATAATTTTGCAAAAAAATTTAAGGGATTGCAGCAAGCAGAAAATCAATATTATAGTTGCAAAAAGAAAAACATTGGAGGATTAGAAAGGAAGAAATACAAAAGTTATTTTTCATGGATGCCATGATTGTATAAAAAGAAATAAAATTGGATGGATTATGATACTTAATAAGCAATTTTAACAAATTTGTGGAGTTCAAGCTCAACATATAAAAAATATAACTTAGTTGTATACCCTGAAACAAATAGGAAATAAAATTTAAAATGATGCCATTTACTATAGCATCACAAGCTCAAATACTAGGAATAATCTAACAAAAGATTTACAAGTTGTCTAAACGTAAAAGTATAAAATAATATTGACAGAATTTTTAAAAGTCTTTTTTTTTCCTGAAAGTCCTAAATTAATGGAAGGCTATATCATGTTTGTGTTGAGATACTCAATATTGTAAATATGTCACTTAAAAATTATTTATTTATTTAGAGAGAGAAACAGAGAAAGAGATAGAGATAGATGGGCAGAGGGAGAGAGAAAGAAATTCTTAAGCAGACTCTATGCACAGCGTGGAGCCCAACTCAGGGCTGGATCTCATGACTGTGAGATCATGACCTGAGCCCAAATCAAGTATTAGACGTATAACTGATGGAACCACCCAGGTGCCCCAGAAATATGTCATTTTCCCCCACAAGTTAGTATATTGATGCAATGCAATCTCAAGTAAATTTAAGAACATTTTCTTTTGTTTGTTTTATTTTGTTCTATGGAAATTGTTGAGCTAATTCTAAAATCAGGGCTAGGAATAACCAAGACAATTTAGAAAAAGAAAAATATAACAGAGCTTAGCTTATTGGATCTTATAATTTATTAATCTCAGTAATTAACACCGGACACAATAATGGAAAATAGACAATAGTAACAAAATAGCAAGTCCAGACACAGTGTCCCATATATATGAAGATTTAATTTCTGTTACAAATGTCAGTGCAGATGAGGGGGGAATAGGCAATTTATCAGTAAATAGTGCTGGGTCAACAGGATATCCATAATGAAGAAAATGACTCGCAATACACAAAAATCAATCTAAATGTTGGCAGTGTTAGGGATCGGTTCTTGGTCCTTTTCTCACGCACTCTCTCCCCACCTGATTTCTTCCAGCCCATGACTTTAAATACCATCTAAATGCCAGCTATAAGATGTAGACACCTCTCTAGTTGCCAACTTCTCTCCTGATGTTCAAAGTCGAATATCCAACTGCATCTGATAGCTTTACTTCAAAGTCTAGTATGTGTTTCAAACCTACTATGTTGAAAACAAGCCCCTTGTTTTCCCTCAAGGGATGCAACTTTTCTCCAACACCCACCAGACCTCTTTCTCTTCCCTTTTCACACATTTTAATAAACAGCATCGCCCTCCATGAATTTCCCAGCACTCAGGCTTCCTTTTGCTCTCACTTCTGAGGTCAAATTCATGTGCATTTCCCAGACGCATGATGCACAAAATTTATCTCACAGTTACTTCAATTCATATTAACTGTTGCCATGCTGGTCTAAGTTCTCCTCTTTTATCTTGTAGCTGGTCTCACCGTTTCCACGTTTGTCCTCTCTAATCCATACTACGTAGAATGTAGAGTGTTCTTTTAAAATCAGACAATATTTTCTCCTCCTTTAAAATCCTCAACAGCAGAGGTCACAATAAAACATAATTCAAATGAGCTCTCATGGCTTACAGACCTCTACATTACCTCATACATGCCTACCTCTCCAGGTTTACCAGTGTCCTATTCTCTTACTAAGTTCCAGTCACATTGACTTCTTTCTTTACTTGGAACTAGTAATATAATTGCCAACTTCAGGCTTATGTCCTCAGCACTGCTCTGACAGATTTTGTATTGTTGGGTTATATCTCAAACATCACCTTTAGAGACAGGTAAAAGGTACTGTATGAAGCTAATACAGACCAGTAATCAATCATCCCAATCATATATTTTATTCTCATTATTGTCCTTACCAGAATCTGTAATTACCATGATAATTTATTAGTTTACTCCAGTTGTTCCCAAAAGGTAGTCCATAGGCTTACCATGACCTCATAATTGGGTTTATGAGATATCAAATAGGTTTCTAATAATAGTAAGATGTTATTTGCAATTGGAAATGTGTTGTATTTGCACTGCTGGTGCAAAAGCAACTGTAGGTAAAACTGTTGATGTCTCAGCATAAATTAGGGCAGTGGAAACAGACCATATCCTTGAGTTTTTCATTGTCACAAACTTGTAGTAAAAAAAATAAATAAATAAAGCCAATTTCACATGTGAATGTCTGTTGATAAAACAGGAAAAAAAATAATTTTACTGTACTTTGAACCTTTACAAGGACATGATTTTAAAAAGTATTGTATTACAAAATGGGAAATCTACATTAAGCAGGTCTGGGGCTACCATGGTCTAAATGTTTCTGTGTTACCCCAACCCCAAATTCATATGTTGAAATCCTAACTCCCAAGATGATGACGTTGGTAGGCAGGGCCTTGGGAGGTTATTAAGTCATGAGGGTGGAGCCCTCATGATTGGATTACTGCCTTTATGAAAGAGTCCTCAGAGGCCTAGCTCATCCTTTCCACCATGTGAGGGCACAGCATTTATGAATAAGACAGTGGGCACTCAGCCATGAATGTACTGGTGCTTGGATTTTGCCTAGTGTTTATAAGGCACCCAATTTATAGTACTGTCATAGTTGTTTGAGTGGAATAAGACAATGGCATACCGGATTATGATGGAGTTCTTGAGGAAAAGTACTTACAAACTTGATTGGGTTTTGACTGCACTAGACACTCTTTCATTCAGAGCCATCTTTAGTTGAGAAACATGACCGAGGCCATAGTGCTTTCCTGAAAATGAATGAAGTCAGCCTGCCACACAACTCACAGTGCCAATAATAAAATTGAAACTGTGAAGCAAAAATTATAATTTTGGAGAATTGTATGTGTTGCCATTGGCAGCTTTCCAACACTTAAAGTCATTTCGGTGGTATTGAGGGTGATATTAACAAATGTGATTTTCAAATATATAGATATGGTGTAATGAATGTGTCAACATTTGCAAGATCTGAGTAAATCCACGAATAACTTTCTGAATGAGCAATCTATGACTTTACAGAATCATGAATAGGTAAAAACTCCATTCAAACAGCAAGACAGATAAATAATTTTAATATGTGGAAAGTTTATTGACATGAGTTTGGATTCCACATTCTGTCTTTTCCAAGGTAGATTTCCTTTCTTTGTGTGCTTCATTCAGAATAATATATCTCAACATTTAATACAGACACAGACATGAAAACCCAGCCATGTTCTATCAAAGCGGATATCACAGACATTTGTAAAAATGTAAAACAGTGCCACTCTTCTCATTGTCTTTGTTTTGAAAAATAGTTATTTTACCCTAAAATATATATGTTCTAAGCTAACATGTAACACTTTTTCTGTTGTTACTTATAAATACATATTAAAAAAAATTCTCATTGTTAACTTTGAATGCAGTAAACATCAGTGGATATAGCTCACATAAATAAAAGTTTTGGTAGTTCTCAACTTTTAAGAGTATAAAAGGGTCCTCAGACCAAACGTCTGGGCACTCTTCACATACCCCTTTGTTTTTGTCTATTCCTGCTAGCATGTGAGATTCATGAGAACATAAACCTTTTCTGACTTCACCATCTCTCGTAACCCATTGCCTGAACCAGGGCTTGGCAAACAGAACTGCCAATTATTTTCTCGGCACACCATGCTTGCCAATCAAGTTTTAGTTCTCCACATCCTGTTAAATACTGGCCCACAGGACCAACGGCTTCTGTTCACTTGTTAGCTTTGTCATTTTCCTGTGCCAAGTCTGAGCCACCCAGAAATTAGCTCTATTTTTTTCTGTGATGCGGGGGTCCTACCAGACCTCACCAGAGCCACGGAGACGAGGAGCTTATACCTTCATGATCAACACATACCGACCCTTAACTTCTGTAGGAAAAATGTGTTTGCTCATGACAGGTCAGAAAAATAGAATCCAAAGTATCTTTGAATAGTTTAAATTACTCTTTAGTTATTAAACTTTGTGTCTTGCCAGAATTCTTAGGTTAAATACATCTGCCACTTTTTTTTTGTTCAATGACATTGAAACTTTATATTTCCTACCATTGTATCTTATGGATTTGTAAGGATTCCCATGGTAAGGACTGACCCTTTTCCTCAGGCAAAGTAAACTATCTTCATATATTACTTTTCAAAAGTACCTTGTAGAAGTGTTATAAGCACAATTAATTGTTTACAATTTGATTTGAGATCTGCAGGCGGAAAAGGTGAAATGTAATTTTGAAGTAGTTATGTTTACCATTACGGTTTAATGATATATATTAGCCATACAAACCCAAAGGGGACACAGCCTAGGGACAGGATTCTAGTACTTTACTCAGAGAGGCAGCCGAGCGGTTCTCATTAATGTTAATAGGAGTCAAACGCTGTAAACCTTAAGGCGGTGATCAGAACACATTGCCTAATGTTGTTACACATAAACACCGTCTTCTGAGAGAGTAGTTCTGTATGTGCATCTCAAAAACTACTGCACTATATTATTCACATGAGTATAAACTGGTAATGAAAGTGTATCTAGGCACAAATGAAACTTACTTGGTTTGGTTAGTACTATTTGAAAAGCCGCAGCTCAGTAGAGAAATTTCAAGCAGAAATAATGACCAGAAAAGTAGTAGCACATTATGTGCTATAGTGAGTAACAAGATCTAAGATCCAATTTCTTTCTCATTACATCTGAAATATTGAGATTTTTCTTTGTACTAGGAACTGAGATTGATACTAGGGATAACTTACTCAGGGTAAGAATCGCGGTTTCTGTCTGCTGGAGTTTCATAGGAGATACATAAAAAATAAGGTCACAAGAAGAAGTATTTATAAGCTGTGTACTTCAAAGGAAACGTGCTTCTGGGTTTTGGTCTAGCATGTAACGAGCTTAGAAGTTTTCACCCCATCCTAACAACAAGTAAAAAGCTAATTGAGCTAAAAATAAACAGCTCTGTTTAGATATGCCAGAGACATGAGGTCACAGGGTAAAACGACAGCCACCCAAATTATAAACTACAGAAAATCACAACTTACAGGAGCAGAAACTCATGACAACAAACTTCCGCCTGAAAGAGTACCGGGTATATCATATCTGTTTTTCATTGAAAAAAAAATACAAGACATATGAAAAGGCCAAAAAGACAGTTTGGAGAGCCAGAAGAAGCATCAGAAGAATCAGAATCAGATGTGGCAGGAATGTATGAAATATAAGACTGATAATATAAGACAACTGTAATTAATATAAGGGCTCATATGGATAAGGTACAGTATGCAAGAACAGGTCGGCAGTGTAAGCAGCGATGAAAATGCTAAGAGAGAACCGAAGGAAATGTTAGGAGTAAAAATACTGAAATGGAAATGAAGAATGCCTTTAATGGATTCATTACTAGATTGGACATAGCTGAGGAAAGAATCTTTGGTCTAGAGGATAGACCAATGGAAACTTCCAAACTAGAATATCCAAGAACTGTGAGACAACAACAAGAGGGCAAATACAGCATAATGGGAATACCAGCTGGAGAAAACAGTGAGAGAGGAAAACAGAAGAAATGTTTGAAACAACAGTGACTGACGATTCCCCCAAAGTAATGTGAGGCACCAAACCAGAGATCCACAAAGCTCAGAGAACACCAAACAGAGTAATGCAAAAAAAGAAAAGAAAAAGAAAAACCACACCTATGCAAATCATATTCAAATGGCAGAAAATCCAAGGTAAAGAAAAAATCTTGAAGGAAGCCAGAGGGTAAAAACATCTTCCCAAGAGAGGAGCACAGACAAGAAATACATCTGACTTCTCCTCATAAATTATGGAAGCAAGAAAGGAGTAGAGTGGAACATTCAAAGAAAAAACACACCAGGCTAGAATTCTGTACACTGCAGAATTATCCTTTGAAAGTGAAGAAGAAATAAGGACTTTCTCTGAAAAACAAAAGTTAAGGGAATCTGTTACCAGTAGACTTGACTTACAAGAAAGTGTTTACAACAAGTCTTTCAAAGAGAATGAAAATGACATAGTTTAAAAACTTGATCTATGTGAAGGAAGAACATCAGAGAAGAGATGGTGAAATTATAAGCTTTTATGGAGCAAAGGAAACCTATAACGAAACTGAAGGCAACATAGTGAATGGAAGAAGATATTTGCAAATGACATATCTGACAAGGGGGTTATATCCGAAATATGTAAAGAACTTATACAATTCAACACCAAAACAAAAACAAAAACAAAAACAAAACAAAAACCACTGATATTTAAAATGGGCAGAGGACTGGAAGACATTTTTCCAAAAAGTTGTACAGATGGACATCACAAATCAAAACCACAATGAGATGCCACCATACAGCTCTCAGAATGGCTAAAATAAAAAAGATAAGAAATAACAGGTGTTGGCGAGGATGTGGAGATAAAGGAAACTTTGTGCACTGTTAGTGGGAAACTTTCTTATTCTTTTTTTTTTTAATTTTTTTTAGTGTTTATTTATTTTTGACAGAGAGAGAGAGAGAGACAGAGCATGAGCAGGGGAGGGGCAGAGAGAGAGGGAGACGCAGAATCCGAAGCAGGCTCCAGGCTCTGCCTGAGCTGTCAGCACAGAGCCCGACACGGGGCTCGAACCCAAGACCTGGAGATCATGACCTGAGCCGAAGTCAGACACTCAACCGACTGCGCCACCCAGGTGCCCTAAAACTTTTCTTATTCTTAATTCATCTAAGAGGTAATGATTTATTTAAAATAATAGCTGCATCAGTGTTTTTGATGATTACGGTTTATGTGTAAGTGAAATAAATAACAGTAATGATACATGGGACAGGAGGAAAGAATCAGGGATATTTTGTTATAAGGAAGTGTGGAGGGTGTTATAAAGGAGTGAAACAGAATGAGGTAATTTATTTATTTTTATTTTTATTTTTTTAATTTTTTAACGTTTTATTTATTTTTGAGACAGGGAGAGACAGAGCATGAACAGGGGAGGGTCAGAGAGAGGGAGACACAGAATCTGAAACAGGCTCCAGGCTCTGAGCTGTCAGCACAGAGCCCCACGCGGGGCTCGAACTCACGGACCGCGAGATCATGACCTGAGCCGAAGTCGGCCGCTTAACCGACTGAGCCACCCAGGCGCCCCCAGAATGAGGTAATTTAAACTGTGTTGTCAGGGAAGGCCTCACATTTGGATTGATCGCTTGTCAGGGAAGGCCTCATATTTGGATTGATCGCTTGTCACAAAGCAGAATTTGAAACACAAAGGCAAAATTATGAAGCTACTGTATAGTCCAAGTAGTAGACTACTAGTAGTTAAAAGTGATGTGGTAAGTAGGAGTAAATATTATACACATATATACTTGACATAAAATCAACAGAATTTCTACTTATGGAATTTTACCTTTCCAGCTATATAAATTTGACTATTAAATGAACATAAAAGAATCATTAACAAAGACCAGAATTAAGAATACCAAAGCATACCCAAGTCTTATCACACAGTAAAGATAAAAAAAAAAAAATACTTCTTTCTGTAGCAGAATGACTAAAACTTTGGTTGGCAGTAATTTCAATAGTAAATATTCTAGTTTAAGTATTCATTTCTGGAGTGTCTTCTGGAACCATCTCTGCTCTTATCAAAGATTTTTTTTTAAGTGTAGTTTATGTATTTTGAGGGAGAAAGAGAGAAGGCAAGCAGGGGAGGGGCAGAGAGAGGGAGAGAGAGAATCCTAAGCAGGCTCTGTGCAGTCAGCATGGAGCCTGATGCGGGGCTCAATCTCACGAACCATGAGATCATGACCTGGAGACCTGAACACTTAACTGAGTGAGCCAGGCAGGCTCCCTAAGAATTTGTCTGTTAGTGTCTGTTAGAATTTCTCCAATAGTGACATACCCTTATTCTCTGCCAAGGATCTAGTCATTCTAAAAGTCTCAAATTCCTGGGATTATTTTTGAATCACCTTTATTATCTTCCAAATTTAATTATCTTTATCTTCACATTTAGATATTCTTACATTTCTCCAGTATATTTGGAATGAAATAGTGTCATGCTATTATCCACACTGGAATAAACACCCTAGTACATGTTTCTTGATGCATTTGTGCAAAAAATCTCTAGGATATCTTACTGAACAACTGCCAGTTGGCAGCTGTGTGCTTCCAGAATTTGAAAAATATCACTGCCTTGCTTTGGCTTCCATTGATTTGTTGGTAAGCCGGTGACTGGTCTAATTGCCATTCTCTTGTCAAAAATTTCTCTGTTCTCTTGGCTGTTTTACATATTTTCTTTGTCCTTCATGGTCTATGATTTACTCTGTTCTTTCTTTGTATCCAGCTTAAAGCTCACCAGTCTCCTTGAATTTAAGAATGGGTGTTTAGTTCATTAATTCTAGAAAACTGTCACCCATTATCTTGTAGAATATTACCCCAGCCCTGCCTCTGTCTCTGTTCCTTTCAAATCTGACCAGTAGTATGTTTGACCTCTTCATTTTCTCCCCCATATATTTTACCTCCACTTTATATTTCTAGGTCTTTGTCTTTGGGCTGTCTTCTGAGTTCTTTCCTCAAATCCACCTTCCAATTCAGTAGCACTCTCCAATTTTGGCCCATGTGCTGTTTAGCCATTTATTATATTTCTAGACAGGCTTCCTTCCCAATCTGCCTTTTCATTTTAGGTCAATATTTCTCTTATTTTCAAAACTGTATTAAGGCATATCTTATTGCATGGTTTCTAATTGATCAAAGACCTTTGCAAATTCAGTTCTGAAGTGTATTGATTCTTTTGTCTCCCTCATGCTGGCTTATTTCCTTCTGTGTTCTTTGATTTCTAATTCTGCAATCATACTGCTCTAATTTTTCGTGTACAAGTTTTTTTTAAGGCAGAGGTTTAAAATGTTTTCTTGAAAATAAGATTGTGTTCATCACCAACTTAGGGTCACTTTAAATTAAATTTTAGATTTGATATTTTTAGGTCCACACAGTGCTCATTCCATTTCCAAAAAAAAAAAAAAAAGGCAGTTTACAGTTTGGAATTCCTATGAATGGTTGATTTTTGGTTTGCTTTATTTGTTTTCTTGTGCAGTCTACTCAGGGAGGCTTCAGAAACTTATTTACCTGCGGATGTCCTATGCTTCTCTTCCTCAGCATGCATTTGCTTCAATGTTTTCAATTTTTAAAATTTTGAGGTTGTGTCAATTATGGCTTCAGCAGATTGTCCTTAATTCACAAGTACTTAAATTAATGTTTTACAAAATATTTTATCTGGGACTTTTCAGGATTCCTAATTGGAAGTATTTGCTCTTATATATTGTCTATTACATTTCTGGTGTTTGTATTATAAACTCTATTCATGTCTAAGGAGTAAGAATTTGATTCACTTCAAAATTTATTAACCCTTCTTATTCTCTGAAAAATGCACTAACCTTTTTAAAAAGAGTTTTAGAGTTAATTGTAGTGCTAATGTAGGATGATGTTAATAAAGGAAACCAAGGAGGAGGAAGATAGCACATGAGGTCATGATATCTATGTCCAAAGCAGCTAAGTAAAATAATAGGAGATGGTGAATTAATTTTATTTGAAAGGCTTAATTTTTATTTGAAAGGAATCAATGTGTGGTGAAATATGGCTATTACTCAGCCATCAGAAGGAAGGAAATCTTGCCATTTGCAAAGATATGGATGGAGCTAGAGTGTATTATGCGAAGCAAAATGAGTCAATCAGAGAAAGACAAATGATTTCACTTGATTTCACTCATATGTTGAATGTAAGAAACAAAACAGAAGAACACATGGGAAGGGAAAGGAGAGAAGACAGGGCAACTAACCACATTTGCTCTCTAATGATAGAGAACACACTGTGGGTTGACAGAGGGAGGCGGGTGGGGAATGGGCTAGATGGGTGTTGGATATTAAGGAGGGTACTTTTGTTGCGATGAGCACTGGGTGTTAAATGTAAATAATGAATCACTGAATTCTACTCCTGAAACCAAGATTGCACTGTATGTGAACTAAATAAAATTTAAATTAAAAAAAAGAAAGGAATCAATTTCTAGCTGTAGATTTTCAGTGGACTTTCGATGATAACAACTATGGAGAAACATGGTTCAAATGCCCATTCTGACCGAAGAAATCATATACAGACTTTTCCAGAGTTGTAACAGGTGGTCCCAAGATGCAAAAATAAAGAATACTGGGAGAATAAACATACACAAGACAGAAGAAAAACACACACCACAGGTAGAATTTCACTTTTTGTCCTTTGTATTTTATACATCATGCTTAGTTTATGTTTACTCAGATACAATCTGAGAATGAAAAACTGTTGTTAAAACGCAGCATCGGTGGTTCCAGTACAAGTAGGTGAGGCAGGAAGCCTCTGAACTCATGTCCTCCACAAAACATACAAAAATACACCTATTTATGGAGCAATTCCTCCTGAAGAAGAAGAACTGAGCAGTGACTAAATAGCTTCTGCACAGCAAAACATCTCTAGCCTCTGCACAAAAGATCTCTAAGAATAGCAAGATAGACAGAGATGTAGTAATGAAGGGAATACCCACCTCCGTGCTGTGAACTGCAGTGGGGAAGGATAGTACAAGGGACTGGGAATAGATTCCTCTGTCCTTGGACAGAAAAAAAAAAAAAAAGGTTTAAAGAGCAACTACATTATAAAAGAACCAGTCTTAGAACTCTGCCAAAAGGCAGAGGAGGTGCTGGAACTCTCTCTGGATCAGAGGGACTGGAGAGTGACGGGACTTACACTCCCCTTCCACCTTTACAGTGTGAATGGGAGCAGAGCCCAGGTGCCCTAGCTGGGCCACCACTTACATTGAACAGTGGATACCCTAGCCTATACCAGCTCTGGGTGCCCTGGGACACACACAAAAACTGAGGTTTATAAGAACAGCTAGCATATACAACAACCAGACCTAGAACTCTGCCTAGTGGCAAGAGAGCTGCTGGAACTCTCTGTGGGCGGGAGGGGTTGATGGATATGGTCTTTGTTTCCTCTCTACGCTGAAAGCACAGACCAGTGTATAGTCTGGGTGCCCTAACCGGCTTGCTGCCTCAGTGAACCCTGGGGCCCTAGCCCCCACCAACCCCCGCCATCCCACCAAGGTGGCCACAAGGCAATGCACCCCAGGACACCTCTGGTTAGTGCTCGCCACAGCTCTAGCTTTCACATCAAGGTGACGCAGGTACAAAGTACCTTGCATACTCCAGGGTCACACTTCTTTTGCTTCCGATAACTTGCTAGGACACCCCTGATGGAGAGTGGTCTAAAACTTCCCGGCTGACTATTTCAGATCCCTGCCAGAGTTCCTCCTGTGTGGAGTGCTCCAGGAACACCTGGAGGGTTCCTGTATTAGTTCCAGCTACCCCCCAAGGGCACTTCCTGCACTGAGTACCTTGGGACAACGTGGCTTGTTTCTGTTGCATAGAATCCCCCAGCTTGCACCTACTTTCTCTTCAACTGTTCTGCCATGGCGCCCTCGGTGTTAGAACCCTGAGAACCCCTGGTCTGCACCCACTTCAGCTTTAGCTGTCCTGTCAGTGTGTCCCCTGCACTGAAGGCCTTGGGATCTGCTGGCCCTCATGCTTCCTCAATCTCAGCCACCCAGACAGGGCACTCTCTGCATGGAAGGCCCCAAGAGATCCTGGATAACACCTACTTTTACCATCAACTATTCTGCCAAAATGCCTTTTGTGTGTAGAGCTTGGAAACGCTCTGGCTTGCACCCACTTCAGCTTTAGCTGTCTTGCCAAGGTATTACTCCATGGAGAGTCCAGGACTCCCAGCCCATACCAGCCACAGCTGCAGCCAGCTAGCAAAAGTCATCAAGCACCCACAGTCTTCACAGGGGCAATCATACACTAGTCCATTTCTTCATGTTTAGGAGAAGTACCTGTTCTGTCTGATCCCTAAAAACAAACACAGGAAGTCAAGCAAAATGGGAAGACGGGGGAATGTATTCCAGAAGAAAGAGCAAGACAGAACCTCAAAAATAAAACTATATGAAATGGAGATATGCAATATGCCTGATAAAGAGTTTAAAGTAATGAACCCAGCAGAGCTGGAGAATACAATAACTGAAATAAAAAAGTACACTAGAGGGAATCAACTGTAAATTAAAGGATGCAGAAGAACTTATCAATAATCTACAAGAAATGGTAGTGGAAAACATCCAAACTGAACAGCAAAAAGAGAAAAGAATAAACTAAAAATGAGGGTAGGTTAAGGGAATCTTTTGGAAAACTCAAGTGGACAAGCATTTGCATTATAGGGGTCCCAAAAGAAAGAGAGAAAGGAGTAGAAAACTTATACGATTACATAACAGCTGAAAACTTCCCTAACTTGGGAAAGAAAGTAGATATTCAGGTTCAAGAAGCATAGAGAGTTCCAAACAAGATGAACGCAAGGAAGTCCACACTATTGCACACGATCACTAAAATGTCAAAGTCAAACATAAAGGCAGAATTAAAGCTGGAAGAGAGAGGCAAAAAGTTAACTACATGGGAAACTTTATAAGGCTATCAGCTGGTTTTTCAGCAGAAGCTCTGTAGGTCAGAAGGGAATGACATGATATTCAAAGTGCTAAAGGGAAAAAAAAAAAAACAAAAAACCTAGGACTTAGAATACTTAACCTAAAAAGGTTATAGTTCAGATTAGAAGGAGAGATAAAGAATTTCCTAGACAAACAAAAACTAAAAGAGTTTGTCATTTGCAAAGATGGAGCTAGTGAGTATTATGCTAACCAAAATAAGTCAGTCAGGAAAAGACACATACTGTATGATTTCACTCATACGTGGAATTTAAGAAACAAAACAAATGAACCAAGGCGGGGGGGAAAGAGAAAGAGGAAAACCAAGAAACTGACTCTTAACTATAGAAAACAAACTGATTGTTACCAGAGTTGGGGGATAGATTGAATAAGTGATGGGGATTAAGAAGTACACTTGCTGTCTCTCAAAAATAAATAAACATTAAAAAAAATTTACAAAAGGGGCACCTGGGTGGCTCAGTCGGTTGAGCGTCCGACTTTGGCTCAGGTCATGATCTCGTAGCTCGTGGGTTTGAGCCCCGCGTCGGGCTCTGTGCTCACAGCTCGGAGCCTGGAGTCCGCTTCGGATTCTGTGTCTCCCTCTCTCTCTGTCCCTAACCCACTTGCATTCCGTCTCTGTCTCTCTCAAAAATAAATAAACATTAAAAAAATTTTTTAAAAGTGCACTTGCTGTGGTAAGCACCAGCTGTTGAATGGAAGTGTTGAAACCAGTATATTATACACCCCAAACTAATATTACACTTTATGTTAACTAAATGGAATTTAAACAAAAACTTGAAAGAGTTTATCACCACTAAACCAGGCTTAAAAGAAATGTTAAAGGGAAATTTGTAAGTGGAAAAGAGATAGTCATAATCAGATGTAAGGAAATAAAAAGTATGACACCATATATGTAAAACATGGAAGAGGGAGTAAAAAAATAATTTTTTTGCTTTGTTTTGTCTTATAATGTGTTTCAAAATAAATGACCATCAACTTAATATGAAACTGCTACATACTCAGGATGTCATATATAATAAACCTCCTTGTAACCACAAACCCAAAACCTATAATAGATGCACAGACACAAACACACACACAAATAAATAAAGAGAAATAAAGCCAAACATAACACTACAGAAACTAATTAATCACAAACAAAGAGAGCAAAAGAAGAAAGGAACAGAGAAGAATACAAAACAATCAGAAACAATCAGCAAAATGCTAACAAGTACATATCTATCAATAATTACTGTAAATTTCAATGACCTAAGTACTCCAATCAAAAGACATAGAGTAGTGAAATGGATAAAAACAAACAAACAAAGAAACAAAAAACAAACACAAACGACTCATCTATATGCCATCTACCAGACTCACCTCCATCACATACAGACTGAAAGTGAAGTGATAGGAAAACATTTACCATGAAAATGGAAGCAAAAGAAAGAAAGAAAGAAAGAAAGAAAGAAAGAAAGAAAGAAAGAAAGAAAAGAGCCCAAGTAGCAATACTTATGTCAGACAAAATAGGGTTTAAAACAACCACTTTAACAAGAGACAACAAAAAGGACATTACATAACGATAAAGGAATTAATTCAACAAGAAGATATAATAATTATAAGTATATATGTACCCAACATTAGAACAATTCACTCAATGAATAGGTCACACAGGCAGAAAATCAGTCAGTGAATAGCGTTTTTAAAGATACATTAGACCAATGTACATAACAGATACATACAGAACATTCTACCCAAAAGCAACAGAATATACATCCTTTTCAAGTGCACATGGATTATTCTCCAAAATATATGACATGTTAGGCTATAAAACAAGCTTAAAACTTAAAGCAAATTAAATTTAAGAAAACTGACCTCACAGCATGCATTTTTTCTGACCACAACAGTATGAAACTATAAATCAATCACAAGAAAGAAACTGAAAAATACACAAACACATGGATGATAAACAACAAAATAAACAACCAGTGAGTCAATGAAGCAATGAAAGTCAAAATAAAATAAAAAAAAAATACTTGGAGAGGAATGAAAATGAAAATACAATGGCCCCAAATTTGTGAGTGGCAGATTTTGCAGACCTGTATTCTGAAAACCCTAAAACATTGATGAAGAAATTGAAAATGACACAGATAAATGGAAAGATATTCCATGCTCAAGGATTGGAAGAATTAATGTTAAAATGTTCATATTACTCAAAGCCATCTATAGATTCAATGCAATCCTTATATAAATACCAATAACATTTTTCTCAGAACTAGAATAAATAATACTAAAATTTGTATGAAACCACAAAAGAAACCCTGAATAGCCAAAGCAATCTTGGGAAAGAAAAACAAAATTGGAGGGAAACAGTCACAGATTTCAAAATATACTACAAATCTGTAGTAATCAAAAAGTATAGTACTGACACAAAAGTAGACAAATAGGTAAATGGAATAGACTAGAGACCTCAACTGTCTTTTTATTTGGAACTGCTTTTACTATGCTGCCATTGTTCTCTATGAAGAAAGGGGAATAAATATGTATATTCAAACCATCTCATCCCTCTTCCTTCACCTGTTTCCATAAAGTGGCAGTCAGGGGGGCACCTGGGTGGCTCAGTCAGTTAAGCCTCTGGCTTTGGCTCAGGTCATGATCTCACGGGTTCCTGAGTTTGAGCCCCACGTCGGGCTCTGTGCTGACAGCTCAGAGCCTGGAGCCTGCTTCCAATTCTGTGTCTCTACCTCTCTCTGCCTCTTTTGCTCAGTCTCTCTCTCTCCCTCTCTCAAAAATAAATACACATTTACAAAATGTTTTAAAAAGTGGCATTCAAGCTTATGAACCCCTCAGCCCCAAAGGAAGGCTTATAGAGAGTCTGGAATGTGGATATCCCTTGGGTTGGCCTTGGTATGAAAAATCCTGTGCCCAGACTGCCCACGAGAAAATTTCCAATTGGCCTTTTTAGAAACTTACTGTTATATACATTGGATAAATCAGGAGGACCAGGCATGAACGATACGGACTCAAGCAAGGAAGCTGAGAGACAACAAAATACACCAGGGGGCAGAAAAGCTATAGGAGACGATGGAGACATGTCTTCAACTTATGAGGAAGAATACTTCCAACCTGGCACTCATGGCCAGACCATCGATCAAATGTGAGAAAGCATCAAGACATTTTTACCAATGCAGAAGATCTCAAAGCGTTTCTCTCCTGTGGCCTCATTCTCAATAATTTTTTAAAATTCGAATTGAGAGCCATGGATCTGAGTGATTAAAAATACGAGAGACGGTGGGAACTCAGGTGCTGAAGTATGACTGTTTCCAGCTACGCATCAGGAATAGGGGCTGAACCAACCACTTTGGAGCTGAACAGGGGAGAGCAAGAAAGTGTTGCCTTCAAGGGGAAACATAAAACAGTAATTCATCAGGTAGAGTATTGATTCACACATGCTGAGGAGATAATTTTGGTTCTACTGGAAATTTGGGGGCTGATCTGATGAAGCCAGGACCCCTGGGGTGAAAACAAATTTAAAATTTTGTAAGTTTAATGAATGAAAAAAAAAAAAAAAGAACCACATGTAGATGAATGTTTACATATCCCATTTAAAAGTTATGTTATGGCTAATGGGAGAATAAGCATTTAGATTCTGCAGACTTGCTCTTGAATTCTGACCTACCTACTTATGAACTAGGTAATTTAAATCAATTCCTTGAACCACTGAGTCTTAGTTTTATTACCTGTAAAAAGTGTTAGTGGGTATCTCAAAAGAATGCTATGATGATTAACTTAGCAAAGGTATATTCAGTATTTAGAACAAAACATGAAAAATAGAAAATATATTTGATAAAACAAGATGAGAAAATGAATCAATAACTGATAGAAAGGGGATTTCCTCAAAAAAACAATCTCATTTAAAAGCCACAGAGTTCCCCAAGAATGGTTCAATTGGCCTTTCTGTATAAGTAAATTACTAACAGAGTAGAATGCCATTAAATTAGGAATAATAACTCTAAATAATTCAGACACAAATCAAACTGAGATTTTTAGAAAAAGGTGTTTGATAAAAAATTACACATTATTAAAATATGCGAAGTATACTTGCAAAAATTCAGATGAAAAAAAGATAATACATGCTCAATTAAACTACTGTTATGGCTACTCACAGCCACATGTTGAGTGGTACCATGTCCTAAACTGGTTTCCAGGAAAAGAGATTCGTTATCAGTGGTGACACATTTTCTTTATCCATTCATCCCTCCATGGACCCTTCGGTTATTTACATGCCTTGGCTATTGTCGATGACGCTGCAGTGAACATCATAGTGCATATATCTCTTATAGGTAGCTATTTAATTTCCTTTGGATATATATTCAGAAGTGGGATTCTGGATTGTATATAATTCCAATTTTTAATTTCTTGAGAAACCGCCCTACTGCTTTCCATAGCGACTATACAATTTTACATTTTCACTAACAGTGCACCAGGGCCCCTGTTACTACACATTGCTGTCCACACTTGTTATCTCTTGCCTTTTTAGAAATGAACATCCTAAAGAGGTACAAAGTGATGTCCCACTGTGGTTTTGATTTTGATTTTCCTGATGCTGAGTGATTTTGAGCACTTTTTCACGTACCTGTCAGCTATTTGTGTCTTCTTTGGAAAAGTGTCTATTCAGATTCTTTGCCCATTTTTTAATTGGGTTATTTGGTTTATTGGTGTTGAGTTGTATGAGCTCTTTATATATATTGGATATTGACTCTTTATTAGCTGAGTGGTTTGCAAATATTTTCTCCTACACTGTATGTTGCCTCTTCATTTTCTTTGATTGTTTCTTTTGTTGTTCAGAAGCTTTTTTGTTTGATGCAGTTCCTCCTGTTTATTTTTGCTTTTGTTGTCTATGCTTTTGGTGTCAGACACACACACACACACACACACACACACAACTAGAAATCATTTAAAGAGGTATTTAGATGTTAATTCAACAAGGTCATTAGTATATTATCAGAACAACTTATTCGCATACTGAAAATCAAAATAAAGTTTTTATTATTTTTTACTGTAAAGACAAATAAAGAAAGTTTTGCCTATAGAATTCAGTTTGTGGAGTAGTTTAAATTCAAATTCAGTAGATTAAATTTGTTCTATCCCCAAAGATACATATTTCCTTTCTGTTTTCTCCACATGGTTTTCCAAGGATTTAATCTCTTTGCTTTCACAAAGCTATTACCTTTCTTGGTATGATAGACAATTTCCAAATACTTTGGTCATATTCATAGATTTAAGTAGGCCCAATTGGCATACACATTCTTATATATCTTCTAAGATAATAACAGAATCTTGCTATAGTCTCTCTCTGTCTCTCTCTGACACTACAGAGAATCCCAGTGGATATCAGCCCTGGAAATGAATTCTTTTAACTGAGCCAAAATAGACTCTTTCCTTGAAAGTCATTTTCCGAAACAGTGTTCTCTGAAGCAGAACATTCTGGAATATTATGTCCCTGAAAGCATTTAGGTCCTTTAGCTTAAATGTATATCTCATCATAAACCATTACCTACCTTGAAATTCCAGAGTGCAAAAATCTGTTGCTTATAAATAGCATATTTATATGTTAAATATCTGTAGCTCATGGATCTTCTTTCTTTTTTTATTCTTATTGCCCTGAAGACAATTTCTAAAATGATTTTAGAGATATCGGGTAGTAAATGAGAGAGCACAGAGTGAAAGCAGTTTAGTTAGAAATGTCCCAAGTAATCATTTGGTTTTTTATGTGTGCTCCAAGGTAGGTTAAAATGGAACAAGGGAATGAGAGCTTGCTCTCTCACCTGTAATTAAAATTATAGGATCTCAGAGTTTTATGGAAGAGAATCATATGGCACTTAAATTACTAAGAAAAATATAGTATACTCCTTGTGTCCAGACAACATCTATTGCCAATATAATGTAGATTTTGATCTAGCATTTTACCTCTTTCTATGTGAAGTACTTACAAAATAAAAAAAAAAATTATATTACCAATTTACAGAGCAGTTTCATTACTTATGCATTTTAGTATATTTTGATTTGTCACTGGCCAGTGCTTAACTTTGTGTCTTGCTTTGCAACTTATTAAATGGTTCAAAATAAAAACAAGACTTAGTGAAAACTGTATTCTTAACATAAAGGGTTGAAGTAGGTAATTCTCAAAAAAAAAAAAAAAAGAAAGAAATATGTAACTTTCTCCTGATGAAAATAAGTAAGGGAAATCTCACGTCTGTAATCTATGACCTGAGACACTTGCTATGGTTTTATCTTGAAATAATTTAAAGGTTACTGTGTTTACTTCAATAGCTGCCTTGAGGCTTTGTTTCTTTGTCCAAATAACTATTATCAGTCAAAAACGACAGGCATAGTCAGGTTCATTACAGCCTTAGCTGATTTTTGAAAGTAACATCTAAGTCTGTTTAACATTACAAACAAACTTTCAAAATACTTAGCTATTAACACTCATTTTTCTTAGGAAGAGTAAGAGAAAATTCAAGAAGAGTTTTTAGCAGAGAAATGGCAACCGTTTGCGGGAGAAATTTTTTTATTTGTTCCTTACTATTAAACTCTACTCTTTATAATATTTTAATTAAGATATTTTGGGGGATACCTGGGAAGCTCAGTCGGTTGAGTATCTGACTCTTGGTTTCAGCTCAGATCATGATTTCACGGTTTGTGGGATTGAGCCCCATGTTGTGCTCTGCACTGGCAGTATGGGATTCTCTCTTTCCCTTTCTCTCTCTGTCCCTCCATTGCTCTCTCAAAATAAATAAATAAACTCTAAAAAAGATATTTTTTGACATGTAGGTAGATTTGTGTGCGTGTGTATTTCTGAACATAAATATATGTGGACATATGCATCTACATATAAAAAATTACTTTTACATGTGAAATACAACTATACACATAAATGTAAATATATATAATATAATAGTATTTTTTACATATAAAATACCTTAAATGGGGTTCCTGGGTGACTCAGTCCGTTAAGCTTCCGACCTCGGCTCAGGTCATGATCTCACAGTTCATGGGTTCGAGCCCCACGTTGGGCTCTGTGCTATCAGCTAGGAGCTTGGAGCCTGCTTCGGATTCTGTGTCTTCCTGTCTCTCTGCCCCCTCCCTCACTTACACTCTGTCTCCCTCTGTCTCTCAAAAATAAATAAACATTGAAAAAAATAAAAATAATAAAAAATATCTCAAATGTATTTTGCTTTGGGCTAAAGATATATACCTTTCATCCAAAGATTTCATTGAAAACTTTCATGTAATATTTTCCTAACCCCCTGAATTAAATGCAACTTCATTCTTTCTAAACTGCGCTTTTAAAACATATATCAACTATAAAGATTAGGCTTTCTGTTCCACCGTCTTGCTGACAACACTACTATATCACTTTGAGGAAGCTTTGCATTTTTATCGTATTTCCATCTTTGATTGTTTCTTTGTAGAAAATGCCTGGAAATAGAAACAGAAGGCAAGACTTTATTTTCAGAATGTTTTTGGAATTTACATGGGTGGATCATATTCATTTGTTTTTATGAGGAGATGTATCAATGATGTTTAGGTTAGGTTATAGTGTGGGACGTAGTGTACTACATTGTGTACTACATAGTGTACTACATTGTCACCTTTCTATGGTTGAGGGACACAAAGGTAAGAGATTCTTATTCTTCATATTTTTTTACTGATGTCACAAAGGTCAGTTCTTCACCCCTATCCAGAAACATAATATTTTAGTTTGATTTGCCTTGCGTGATCAGTTGTCCAAATGGCAATGTTGGAATCTTATGTCTTTTCTTCTTGGTAATTTTCTTAATTATAATTGATTTTATATTTTGAATTTTTGTCCAGCTCCCAGAAAATGTTTTAGCAATTGAGTGTTTGGTAAAATATACTTAAAATCTATAAATAAATTATCTGCCGCTTCTGTAACAAGGTAATCATTCAATGCATGACACAATTGTCACATGTTTGCTTTTAGTCTTTTATTCTTTGCTGATTGGAAGGGTAATTGCAAATAAAACAAAACAAAACAAAACAAAACCTTTCTTCTAGATATTTCATGTAATTTTCTTTTTCTTTGGTCCTGCAGAATGATCATTTTCATATACACTTTTTTCCCACTTATAAAAGATAATACACATGTATTTCAGAAAATCTAGAAGATTAAGACAAAGTAATAATACACTAATATTATCCAAAGTGCTGTCACTCAGAGGACCTCTGAGAACTTTCTGATACAGGGATGTTCAGTTTATCTTTCCATTAAAATACACATGGTTCTTATAAAATTGAAACCATAGTGCATTATTTTATATCTACATTCTGCTTGGTTAATTCAACATCATAACAAGAGAACTTATCCTTCTCCTTAAATGTGTTATGATAACATATTTTATACTATTAGCACAGAGTTTAATTAACAATTATTTTATTATTGGATTCTGATGTTATTTTATAATTTCAACTTCTTTGTAACAAATTATGGCTTATAAATCATCGTGTGCGTATTTTGTTATAACCTTAGGTATCTTCTTAGATGTTAAATTATTGATTCAAAGTACATGAACATTTTTAAGAATATTGATATAGCATGTCCCCCCAACACACATACACTTGTAATGATGTAATTGTATGAAGAAATGACTCATTTCATCACCCTCTACTGAACACTAAAAATGACCGGGCATAGTGAGTTTAGAAATGAGACCTAAATGAGCTCAAAATGTGTAACAGATTGATCTGCAAACTAGCCCAATATGGGGAGTTAATTTGGTTCTAAACTTCTCAGCAAGCAATGACAAAAGGGCGACCTTGTAGGTGATGTTATTTGTATTATCAGTGATGGATATTCAACAGTTCTTTTTTTTTTTATTAAAAAAATCTTTTTAATGTTTATTTATTTTTGAGACAATGCGAGAGACAGAGTGCAAGCAGCAGAGGGGCAGACAGAGGGAGACACAGAATCTGAAGCGGGCTCCAGGCTCTGAGCTGTCAGCCCAGAGCCCGACACAGGGCTCGAACTCACGAACCGTGAGGTCATGACCTGAGCTGAAGTTGGACGCTTAACCGACCAAGCCACTCAGGCGTCCCTCAACAGTACTTCTTTAGAAGGCAATCCTCCCATGGAAGGAGGATGAATCATTTATCATTATTTATCATATGTATAATAATTGGTAATTATTATACATATTTACTGTTTATATAAGCATATCTTTATTGGTTTTTTTTTTTAATGTGAATGTAGGGTGCGGGCAACAAATCAAAATTCATTTCCATAGAACTAATTACACAGAGTCTTGATGTGACTTGTTCAAACTATTCACTTGCTCCTTGTCCCGGAAGGAAAATATGTGAAAAAGTAAATTTTAGAATATAGTGCAAATGCAGATGGGTTGTATTTCTTTTGAAAACTTTGCTCTGAAGGGCACCGGGGTGGTTCAGTCGGTTAAGTATCTGACTCTTGATTTTGGCTCAGGTCACGATCTCATAGTTCGAGTCCAATGTAGGGCTCTGCACTGACAGTGCAGAGTTTGCTCGTGAGTCTCTCCCTCTCCTGCTCTCGCTCTCTCTCTCTCTCTCAAAAATAAAAAACTTAAAAAGAAAAACAAATAAAAACCCCCAAAACTTTGCTTTCAAAGGTGTATATCAACTGAGCTTTTGTTAAATAATAAGTGACTGTGTGTTGGGGATTATACACTACGTATCCAGTGGAATCACAGAGCAAACTTTGCAGGCTTTGTGTGTGTGTGTGTGTGTGCGTGTGTGTGTGTGCATGTATGTGTGTTTGCGTGTGAAGTTTAGGGAGTGGGGTGATATTAAGAAAGCATGTGTAACTCAAGAACATTTGAATTTTATCCTTCTAATACCCAGAAAGTAATTACATGTACACAAGACAAAGACCAGAAAATGAACATTTTTTAAAGTCTAAGGACTCAATATGGAATCGGTGACTTTGGGGACACAGCTGGACAGATCTTTTCCTAAGATGGAGGTGTTGTAGGAGTCTAGAAACCAGAGAACTAGCTGGTCATTTTTTTTTCTTATTCTCAGTTGATGTGAATCTTTGAGTAAATGTTACAGTTCTTAGACTTAACTGCCCTTGGCCTTCTCTGTCATTTGCATATACAGTTTGCGCATAGTTTTTACCTTTCAGCATTGTGGTGGACCTTTGGTTCCTGCAAAAGATTATCGGGTAATTTAGAAACTGATAACAAAGAAAAGAAAATAATGTCAGAATATCAGCAATATTTTACACAAACAGAAGTGCTAACTGACTTGTCCATAGACTATTCCGATGGTACAGATTCCATATGGACAGAGACACAGTTAAGATTACTTTCTATGGAATTGGAAGTCAATAAAAAGCCAGTTACTCTGGTGTTATTCTTGATACATGGAATATTCCAAAATAATCGGTGTGTCTGAAACTGTTCATCTCCCCAAGTGTCACAGATGATGTGACAATCATACATACTCATTATTTTAAAAAAAGACAGCATCAAATTTTGGGGGGCATAAAAGAAGATAGGGACACATAAGATTCTTTTAACTAAAATAAGGGGAAAGGATGTTTATATATCTTTTAAAATTATAAACATAAATTTACAAGTTCAAATATCCTTCATGATGATTAATAAGGAGGAAATTTTTCCTTAGAGATTAAAGGTTACCTTCCAGAGGAAATTCAAGGGCAAGTATTTTATGATTACTTCACGCAGGAAAAAAAAATGATGGTCTTGTGTATAACGGTTCATTCTCTAACTCTAATAAATTATTTCCTTCAACATGCTTTCATTATTTAAAGTTCTATTTCATCCAGCAGAGTCAACCACCCTTTTCTCTTTTGTATCTGGCCTGAGTTTCTCTCACAAGCAGCTGCCAATTAGGAGAGCCTGTGGTCTCAGGGCTCTGTGCAAAAATCCCATTTCTTAGCGTTGAGTGAACTGGTGGAACGTGACAGGAACAAAAGGCTTTTAAATTGAAAAAAAATTAAAAATGGATTATAGGGGGAACGTAATATGTTGCTTCCTTATAAGTTTTCCAAAGGTTTTCCAATTCGTTTGCCTTTCAGGTTTTTTTTTTTTTTTTTCCTCAGTGACAGTAAAGTGAAAGAGATGTGGTATGCAAATTATGACATAAACACAAGCAATAATCTGGAACCAAAATTCCAGTTAATCTCAACAAACCGTATACCATGAAATGGGGGAAGGAGACAATTCTACATTTTTCTATTTTGCAGCCACTGAATAATTCTTCAGATTGTGAGAACAACATAGGTTGAAAATTATTGGTAAAAGATGAAGGGTGTCCATTAGGAAAATGAAAAAGCATACAAAATGCCAAAAGTAACTACAAAATAAATTGTATCCTGACAAAAACAGATATGGAGAAAGAAAAAATACAAAATACTCGTAACATTTAAAACAAGAACAAACTGGGGGCGCCTGGGTGGCTCAGTCGGTTAAGCGTCCGACTTCGGCTCAGGTCATGATCTTGCGGTCTGTGGGTTCGAGCCCTGCGTCGGACTCTGTGCTGACAGCTCAGAGCCTGGAGCCTGTTTCAGATTCTGTGTCTCCCTCTCTGACCCTCCCCCGTTCATGCTCTGTTTCTCTCTGTCTCAAAAATAAATAAACATTAAAAAAAAAATAAAATAAATAAAATAAACATTAAAAAAAAACAAGAACAAACTGAAGGTGCTTATAATTATTTTTGTTTAGAGAGAGATTTTCTGTTTGAAAAAATAATTTAAATAAGGCCGGAGTCACATGTTTTATGCGATGGTTCTGTTTAAGGCATAGAAAGCGTCACATGAAAGGCTAAGAGGACATATAAGGAGCCAGGAAACATAGCCCCTGTATTCTTGTTCCCCCCATAAAGCAAAGTGAAAGAAAAACAGAACAAAATGAAACAAAGCACAGCAAAATCAAACAAAAGATTGCACTGTAGCTCCAAAGTTTTGAGAGAAGTTCTCTTAATATATTAATATGTGTTTTTTTTTTCCTACTTGTGATACTTTATACTCTGAAAGCATAACATTTAGCTGCATAGGTAGCTATTTACATTTTCAAACTGAAGGAGCTCAAGGAGACACGGAGAGAGAGGTAGACAGGGGCATCCCAATAGTACTAACATGTGTGGGAGAAGTCCTTCTAAAAGTCTAGGTTTCAAAATAGAGCATTAATTTGGTGATGGGTCAAGGGAACAAGGGAAATGAAGCAAAGGCATTCAGTTTGACACAATGTCCAGTCATGTAATTTGGGGCTGGGTGTGCTTAAATTCCTGTGCTTCAGGTAAAGATGAGTTTAAGATGAGCCGATGTATGGGGAGCACATGGGAAACCAGACACGGCAATGCAAATAATTTATATAAATGGCACCACTTAGTTCTGTTAAAATTAAATGTAGTTAAGGTTTATGAAATGCATAAAATTTGTTTCATGCCTTTGCTTTGGCATTACAGAATTCTGTGTTGTTTCTTTTCCATTCCACATTCTCAGTAAAATCTGTCAACATCTGAATCTAATTCGGTTTTACTTTTTATATTAAACAAATTAGATAATCCATTAAACAAATGGTAGGAAATAGCATTAATGATATGTTGCACTTGCATTATGAAGTTAATTGGATTAACTAAATTAGCTCTTTTACATTCAGGCCTGCATATGCTTTTAATGTTTAAGGCAAAAAATCATCAGGAGAAATCAGATTTCTGGGATTTTCTCTCTTTATTATAAAGCACAGGTCAGTAATGCATTTATTTCCCAAGCTGCCGATGAGACCACATACCATTAATAAGCTCAAAGTCAAGAAAGAAAGAAAGGGAAAAAAAGTTAAAGAGAACAGAATAGAAACAAAAGAATCACAAACATTTCAATAAATCATATTCCTGGAAACCAATCTAATCTTATTTAGAGTAGAATAACAAACCATCTAACAAAATTATCCTGGATATTGTGGTCTGCCTCCAAGACACCACGACACTCTCAGCTAAGACCCCACTGGGATCATGGAAAAATCCAAGGTTCAGAGTTGTTTGTACGAGGAAAAGATTTTGCTTGAGAGTAGGATCAAGCAAATGTTGAATACCTTGCCTTAAGGTGCAGGTCAGCCTTAAATTCAAGTTCTCTGGACCTGTGTTTGTTCCAATGACACAGCCAAAGTTTCCCAGCCAAGATTAATGCTAGAAATTTCAACTTCAGGGTAAAAGATGGTATGTCCTGCTATCCACTGGGGAGGCTCAATTATTCACTTTAATGAATACTTTTTGAAGAAAGTGGTACTTTGTTCAATACATAGATTATCCATAAAATTAAGGCTGTTCTATAATAGGTCTGATTCTAAAATTTGAATCGTAATATTACATTATTATTTTTTTTTACATGCAGAAGCAAAAATTGATTTTGGATTGTATTCACTCTAATTTTCCAGTAAGTGGAAAACTGTGAAATGTCTTTGAGTATATCGTTCTTAATTTGAAGCAATAACAGTCGTCACTAAATTCTGTCAATTCCCATAACAGGAAATGGGCAAAGATTTTAGGGTGTACATTACTTCCATTTTATCATTATTATGGTAAGATTCAATAAAGTGTGGTGACTGTTAGTCAAAAACTTATTTTGGCTTTGACAAATCTGTTGTTTGTTCTTATGAATAAAAATAATTTGGTGGAGGAGGGGCTCAGATAAATTTTTAGCAGGAAAGGGTGAAATAAAAAAAACATATTTCAGGAAGTGTTATGCAGTGTGCTTGAATGTGGAAGAAACTGGGCAGTAGGCCAGTTACAAGGGAGCTATGGTGATTCAGATATGAGGGGATAAAGACCAAAAACTGATTTGTGAAAATAAACGGGAAGTGCAGTTAAGATTGAGGCTTGTAGTTACGTGTCTGATCTGATTAAATGTGTCAGTGTTATAGAATGTAAAGCAAGACGGCTCTGTTTCTCCTTTGAAAGCATCGAGTCAAATTTTATAATTCGATTATCAATTACAGTTGACCCTTAAATAATAGGGGGGTTAGGGGTGCTGAGTCCCCGTGCAGTCAAAACTTGTGTATAACTTTCGACTTCCCCAAACTCCAGTACTAATAGTCTACTGTTGACCACAAGCCTTACCAATAATATAAACCATTAAATAGTATGTATATTGTATGCTGTTTGTATATACTCATTCTTACAATAAAGTAAGCCAGAGAAAACTTCTATTAAGAAAACCATAAGGAAGGAAGAGAAAGTACATTTACAGTACTGTACTGCATTTGTCGAAAAAATCCATGTTTAAGGGGACACACGCAGTTCTAACCCATGTTGTTTGAGAGTCAACTGTAATACAATTTGGAAGCGTTCTACTTTGCTATTAAGATACTTCTTTTCAATCTGCCCACCACACAACAAACGACCACGCGAATGGATGAGAAAAGGAAATCATCATGAAAAGTAGCGCATGTATCTATTGTGTTCATATTAAGACGTATGTAAAGCAAAATAGTTCAGATTGTTAGAGCCCAAAATTAATGCTGCGACTGTATAATAGACTATATCAATATGGAGTTAAACAAATTTCAACTTGTCACCTCATTCTGTGTCATAGTAGTGCAGTGTAGTTGAAAAAATGTTTTACGTTTTAACCATAAATGTTTATGCATTACGAAATATTTCTGAGCTACTCACTATAATTGCATATAGGTAGTTAGAATAATTTATGAGGTAAAAGGTAAGAATAAGTGTTGATGAGTATGTGGAGAAGAGGGTGAAACCACTATTGAAAACAGTACTGAGGTTCCTCAAAAAATTAAAAATAGTACCGCCATACAATCCATCAATTCCACTTCTGGGTATATATCTGAAGGAAAATAAATGCTATTTCAAAGAGATATCTATATCTTCATGTTCATTGCAGTGTTATATACAATAGCCAAGACATGAAAACAACCTGTGTCCATTGATGGATGGATAAAGAAAATGTAGTCTGTATATACAATAGGATATTATTCAGCCATAAAAAAAAACACATAATAAAGGAAGAAAAAAGCTTCCATTTGTAACAACATGGATGGATTTTGAGGGCATTATGTTAAATGAAAAGAGTCAGACAGGAAAAACAAATACTATGTGATCTTATATAAGGAATCTAAAAAACAAAAACAAAAACAAAAACAAAAACAAAAACAAAAACAAAACAAAACAAAAAACAAACCTCATAGAAACAGAACAGATTAGTGATTGCCAGAGGGGGGTGTTGGGCGGGGGAAAAGAGTTAAAACTATTAAAAAAAAACATAAGTTTTCTATAGTGTACTATTAAAATGACCAATTCTAATAAACATGGAATATTGAACGTATGGAATTCATCTTATAAATGCTGAAGAACAAAAAGTTGTTATATGACTATAAAAGGGATATAAAAATTGTTTGAATTTTCCTTGTTCCTTCTAGAATACCAAATACATTTGTTTTTATAAATTCTCATAATAAGGAAAGTTGTTGTAGAAGTCAGGATCGTTACACATATTTTACTTTGGATAGTTAAACTCATTTCTGTGAGTTTTCTTTTAGCGGTGGTGAAAGACATTCATTTCTTATTACTGTTTGCAACGCTTTTTAAAAATGTCCCAGTGTATTGTTGGGAAGGGACCATGAGAATGCTGGTGATGATGGAAAGTAAGCTTGGTTTTAAAGTTCTATTACTTAGGATCCGGTCATATGTCCTGAACATGCAGAATACTGAAGTATATCAGCACAATAATTACAAACATTTCCTTGAAGGCATCTTGTCTGTCTACGCCTCAGACAAGGGGATTGCAAACTGTATGGAAAACCCTGGTTCTTTTGTCTATTCCGAGTGCCCGATTTGACAGCGACTTTTATGAAACCCACTGAAAGAGCTTTTTTCTGGTACCAATTCATGTTTATTTTGACTTGGTAAGGAATGATCATGCTCTCGATATGAACCTGAAGAATAATGCTTGAATGCATAGTGAAAGTGTTATGTGAATTAATAAAAATTACAGTCTAGTAGATGAATTGACATTTAAAATGTATCGGTGGCTATTTAAGCAAGACAATTATTTTTCAATAAAATGTAACACTCTTATATTAATCAATTCTGTAAAAATCATCCTGGATTGCTCTTCACATCGGCTATGGGTTGGAGTATGTCCCCTCCAAATTTGTATGTTGAAGTCTTAATCACCAATACCTCAGGATGCAGCCATATCTGGAGACAAAGTCTCTAAAGAGGTAATTAAGTTAAACTGAGGTTATTAGGACGGGCTCTAATCCAGAGTGACTGATGTCCCTACAAGAAGGGGAGATAAGGACACAGATATCCACAGAAAGAAGAACCTGTGAGGACACAGGGAGAAGACAGCAACCTACAAGCTAAGAAGAGGGTTAGGGAAAACCAACCCTTGATCTTGGACTTGTAACCTCCAGAATTATGAGAAAATAAATTTTTGTTATTTAAGCCACTTGGTCTGTGACACTTTGTTATGGCGGCCCTAGCAAACTAACACAATGTCATTGTGCCAAATTATTTGTGACGTGGCACAAGTAATTATAGGACGTTATTTATTTTGCTGTCATATCTTTTGCAATTATGCTGTATTAAGCATTTGATATCATAGTTTGCTTCTCTCTTAGCCAAAATGAATCTTTTCTTGCCCTATATATGAATAAGATGATTCAGACTTCCAAGATTAGATACCTGTGGTTAGCCATGACTTCTTAAAAATGTTTTTCCATTTGTGAAGGGATGGGAAACAAACAAACAAACTGCAAAGTCACAACAAGAAAGAATAAAGATTAGCGGTATACTTATTTCCAGGATCTGGAAAGAATTTCTACCAATCAAAGGGCTAGTGAAAGAGGAAGCAGAAATCCAATCAGCTGAGGTGCTGAAATCCCATAAATTAAACTTCCGGTCCTGGAAATAGGCAGATTTGGGCCTCCCTGTCCTCCAGCCCTTCAGCCCTTTGGCTTGAAGAGTCATAAAATAAGATTTCTCTTAGATTCTTATCTTTGGGAAACCCAATGCCCCAAGCCCAGTCTTCCTTATCATGGTCAGCTTGTCACATCTAAGGGAAGTCCAAATCTAGGGATAGAGGGGGGCAGAAAGAAATGGTTCCACTCATTGAAGCATCCTGGGATTTTAGAGCACCTGGGTACCTGGGGGAGAACAGCTAAGTGGTTGATCTTAGCCTAGACCCTAGAAAGTGAATCAGCTGTGGAGGCTTCATTGTTTATTTTAATGGGGATAATGGGGGTTGAAGGGCTCAGTGTGAGGTGGGAAGGAAGGTGCCCCTACATGGAATCTTGAATGCATGTGGACACATGTTTAAAACTCCATAAACAAAATTAGCAATGTACATGTAAAAAAAAATTACCCATATAATTTGTGAATAGTCTCAGCATTTCACATATTTTTTTTTTATTTTTTTTAATTTGAGAGTTAGAGAGAGAGAGCCTGTGAGTGGGTGTAGAGGCAGAGGGAGAGAGAGAGAGTGAGAGAAAGAAAGAGAGAGAGAGAATCTCAAGCAGGCTCTATGCTCAGCACAGAGCCCCATGTGGGGCTCCATCCCACGACCCTGAGATCATGACCTGAGCCGAAATCAAGAGTCAGATGCTCCATTGACTGAATCACCCTGGTGTCCCAATCGCAGCATTTTAAAAATCAGCATTTAGATCTAGTTACTTTTGATTGTCTTATGTAAACTTTTTTTTATTTCTCACATTCTCTTCAAAGAACAATTATTTTGAAAATGAAATCATTATTTAAAATATGGGAGGATTAAATGATGTTTAAGAGGCTTAAAAATACAATCTACATTTAATCTAGAGAAAACATTTGGCGTCTGTTTTCTCTAGAATTATCTTTTACAACTGCAGGTTCTTCATGCTGTGCAACCAACTTTGTCTTTACTGAAATGTATTCTTCCTTTCATTCAACAATCCTACATAATAGCACTTAATATTGGAAAGAGCTATAGTTTAGGAGACACTCATGCATAATTTCTCATTTAATCATGAGAAATACGTAAAGTAGGAATTACTGTCACTGTTTTAGTGATGAAGGAGCCAAATCAAGAGAGATGAGTTGAAAGGTCCAAGGATATATAACTACCACTTGGTGGGACCCAACTATTCCAATCTTGATGTCAAGGACAATGTTCTTCTCAGCACCCCATAAGCTATTTGTGAAATTTGCACGGCTCCACAGTAACCTGCCTAAATTCCTCAGGGGATAATGGTACTCCAAGGAAATGCAGAGAAGAGAGCCTCACCTTCTAAGGAGGGTTTCTAACTTCTGGCTTCCTACTTGACAAATGGAAAGAACCATAGCTTACAAATACAAAGCCATCCTGGAACATAGTAGGAGGCCCTGAGGAGGCCTCCAAGGTGGATTCTCTGCTTCAATCATGTTTTGAAGCATTGCTCTATGCCCTTTAACCCATCCAACAGGAGAAGCAATGCAAACCCCTCTACCAACTGGGAAATACTCTGAAGTGCCCTAGATACATATAAGATGTTACAAACTCGATGATTACTTCCACAGAAGTTCCCCTATCCTTGATCCTCTTTCCTCTGTAACAAATGAGTAAACCTAGTCTACCTAACCTTAGAGGGCAGGAGAATGCAGGGGAGGTGATACAGAATTTGGAATGAGACACACTTGATTTCTCTTCCTATGTAATAACTAATTTGGGGAAAGTCACTTGTCTCAATGTATATAATTTTCCAAGATATCCTGAGCATTTGTAGAATTACAGAATTATAGAAAAGTGATATTTAAAGCTTTAAAAAAATTATGCCTTAAGATATATGACTTAAAATACTAATGAAAACTAAGAGAGAGGTTGTTGTTTTTTTCTTTAAAAGCAATCCCTGCATTATCATTAATTATCACAATTTACAGCTAGCCTGAGAAAAATCTACTCACACTACGGGATTTTTTTTTAAGATTAAATGTAAACAAGCAAAACCATAATGTACGGATACATATTGGGTACAAAATAAACATATATCCCTTTCAGATTCTGGCCTACTTTATTCCTCTTTGTGAAAATTATCACTTTGATTCATAACCTTATGCATTGATTCTCTTTTATAATATATCTGTGCCCTTCACACTTACCACCCCATCCTTCCCTACAGGGTTTCTTACTAACCCTTCTATGTGTTTATTCCACTGTGTGATGAGAAACCCGTGTTCAAATTAAGACACATTTGTGGCAGAAGCTTTTTGTTTGTTAAACAATGGAAGCACCTAATCATCATGTATATAAATCTGTCTTTGCTAACTTTTTTAACTTTTATCAAATTATAAACAGTAGGTAAAATTATACCAATAAAGCATGATACTTCCTTGAAGGAGCTTAGAATCTGATACAGGAATACAGATTATGTATGTGTGTGTGTGTGTGTGTGTGTGCGCGCGCGCGCGCGCGCGCTCATGTCTTCATAAACAATACTTTGTAATTTTTATGAGAACATCTGTACAGAGTGGAATGGAGATATGCAGGTAATTGGTAAATTTTAATAGGTAGGGGCAGGAGGGATGAGAGAAGAGTGTACATGCATGCGGTCGTAGATATCTGAGCCGAGAATTAAAGCGTGAGCATGAAGGACCTTCCAATTAGCCAAATGGAACAAGCAATAGAATCATAAAGGACTCAGTTACTGGAAGTCACTTGAGTTCAGAGGAAAAACGGTGCAGTAGGAAGTAGATTTGAAGGCCCAGGCATGGGACAAGTGTTGGAGAGGGAACTGCAAGTACGTTTGGACTTCATTCCGTGCAATTTTGGTTTCAGGAGTAGAATGTAGTGATTCATCACGTACATACCACACCCAGTGCTCATCACAGTAAGTGCCCTCCTGAGTACCCATCACACATCTAGCCCATCTCCCACCGACCTCCCTCCATCAACCTATAGTTTGCTCTCTATCATTAAGAATTTCTGGTAGTTTGTTTCCATCTCTGATCTCCACTCCCTGCCCATATGTTCATCTGTTTTGTTTCCTAAATGCCACATATGAATGAAATCATATGGTATTTGTCTTTCTCTGATAGACTTATTTCTCTTAGCTCCATCCATAAATTCTAGCTTCATCCATGTCATTGCAAATGACAAGATTCATTTCTTTTTGATAGCTGAGTAATATTATTGTATATATACACGACATCTACTTTATCCATTCACCAATCGGTGGACATTTGGGCTCTCTCCATACATTAGCTGTTGCTGTTAATTCTGCCGTAAGCATTGGGGTGCATGTAGCCCTTTGAATCTGTATTTCTGTATTCTTTGGGTAAATACCTAGTAGTGTAATTGTTGGATTGTAGGGGAGTTCTATTTTTAGTTTCTTGAGGAAACTCCATACTGTTCTCCAGAGTGGCTGCACCAGTTTGCATTCCTACCAGCAGTGCAAGAGGGTTCCCCTTTCTCCACATCCTTACCAACACCTGTTGTTTCTTGTATTGTTAATTTTAGAATTCTTAGAATTGTAGAATTTATAGAAAATTCTACAGAATTCACTTCAAAAACTATTAGAACAAATAAACAAGTAAAGAAAGGTTGCAAGATACAAGATCAATATACAAAAATCAATTTTCTTTTACAGACTAGTCTAGTATTCTATTGCTGTTATAATACGTTTCTACAAATTTTGTGGCTTAGAAAAGTAAAAGTCTTATCTTTCAGGTCTATGGGTCAGAAGTCTGCCTTGTATCTCAATGGGCTAAATTCCTTGTGTCAGCAGAGCTGCGTTCCCTTCTGGAGGCTCCAGAGGAGAATTCATTTCCTTTTCTTTTTCAAACTTTATTCTGCATATGTTCTTTGACTCATGACCCCTTCCTTGAATCATTCCACCCTCTGCTTCCATCACCACATGTCTCGTTCTTCCTCTGAGAGCTTAAGAGAGACTGGGAGTGATTACTTATGACTGGGTTTTCTTTCTGGAGTGATGAAAATGTTCTCAAAGTGATTATGGTGATGGTTATGCAATTCTGTGAATGCACTAAAATCAGTCAGACTTTAGAGTTGACATGGATGAATAGTATGGTATGTGAATTGCATCTGTATACAGCTGTTGATAAAGATATAGAAAAAATAAGAACAACAATATGAAAAATATGTTCATGTAACAACATATAAATGGATGTCAATTTCTACACTATAGTGTTTTCACAAAACTGGGAATTATATTTACAGTGTTATGATTGATTTATAAGTATTTTAAGTTCATATTAAAAATTACAGGAACAAACGTAAGAAGATGGGGGAATATTTGAAAATAATTGAGAAAAATTAGGAAGACGTCATAATCTTGCAAATTTTAGAGTATAACTTTTTTTTTCTTCAGTAAGCCAGGATAATTTTTTTACAATAAAACTGAGATACGAGCAGCTTATGTAAATTGCATACAGACAATTTTTTGAAATATAGTGTAAGTCTGTTTACTTTGATTATTTTAAGCATAATTTCACATCTAAATGAATGATTATTTGAGTCATCCTATGTGTTCGTGTGCTTTAAACAAAATGTGCGGAAGATGGCAAAAAGAGCCACATTATCTAAAGCACTTATAAAAAAGGAAAAGTTCAGCCTCATGAGGTGATGAAATGTTTTAATTGCGGTTTTCAAATTTGGCACTTAAACCTGTAAAGGTCTAGGGCAGCACTCTAGCGACCAGCAAGAGCGTGAATGTTGTTCTGGTTTATAAATGAATTATGAGCAACCCGATGAATGAGTGTGCCTCCAAATGCCTGTGTATAAAGTTTGTCATAGAGATAGTAAGGGAAATTAGGAGGTCAGTAAATGGAGAGCATAGCAAAACAAATATTTCTTTATGCAACAGATAGTCCCCTTGTGGAATTCATGGTCATGGTAAGATGGCTAAATAAATAACAAATCTCAGTAATTTTATGAGTCATAATAAAGGCTTATGTTAACTAGTACATTGATAAAATTGTTGGTGAGCAGATTGTAATAAGTAAGCTGTGCTAAGGTCTGGACAGAAACCAAGGTATTCAGGAGAAGAGATCTGGTCTTGAAAGATTTCTGAATGTGGAATTTGAGAGTAAGATGACCATTCAGCTATCTTGACCGACAAGATTATTCATTGTTCGTTTATCTGCATCCCACCCCCAAATGTTCCAGCTTAAAACTGTGGATTTCCTTTGTGCCATTCTTTGGTACATCGCCTGAAAACCACATGGAAAAAGATCTAGCCTATGAACGTTGCATGGCAGAACAAAGGGTTCTTTATTGATAGGAAAAGAAAAGTGTGAATAAGTGCTATTCTGAGAAAGATATTTAAAGGAGGGAGTGGTAACACCCCTCAAGTACAACAACGTGGTAAAGACCAGTATCCTCTACCTAATGTTTCTGTTGTTGTTGTCATTGTTGTTTATTTATTTACTTTGAGAGAGAGAGACTGAGCTGGGGAGGGGCATAGAGCAAGGGAGAGAGAGAATCCCAAGCAGGCTCCACGGTCAAGGAGGAGCAGGACTCGGGCCTCCAACTCATGACCTCAATCAAAATCAGCAGTCAGATGCTCAACTGACTGAGCCACTCAGGCGCCCCTTGATGTTTTACTTAAAACTTGACTTGGAAAGTCTGGCTTAGCCAAGTAGAAGACAATAACTTCTTAACTTACTTTATATGAGTGCTCATCAAAATATTTATAAAAATGGTAGGAATAATTATTTTCTTTACAGTAAAGACCATCTTTAATAATAATACCAGAGTCTGACGTGTAAATGTTTGAAGCTGGAGTACGCACACATTTTAGCGCTGATGGCAATGGAATACTAAATTAGTAGGCTGCCAGTGATATCTTTTTCCCTCTGAAACAGAACACTGATTCCCCAAATCATAAGAGCTAACACGCATTTAATACTTACTGTGTGTCAGGCACTGTTATATGTATTAAGCAGAGGTAACACATTTGATTCTACGAGATCGGTAACACTGTGTCCCTTTCACAAATGAGGTAACAGGGACAAAGAAGAAAAGGAACCCAAGGCTTTGCACCTGATAATTCAAAGAGCTTAAATTCAAACCCTGGAAGCCACTGTCTGTATTTTCAGTCACTCTGCTGTACTGCCTTTCTGCCCACTGCTCCGTTTTCTCCACATTCTCTCAGAAAATGAGCTACCCTGCATCCAACGCGACCAGAAGATGGGGTGGGGCGGCCTGTTTCGGCTACGAAAGGTTTTCTTTGAAACTTAACTATTGTTTTTCATCTATTTATTGATGTTTCTCTCTATTCCACAGGTTTCAGATGCTTCTGTCTGTTCCCTCTGTCATCTTCTCTGGGCCTTTTTTTTTTTTTATTAATGAACCTTGATTCACCTGTTTTGCTTTGTTTTGTTTTGTTTTGTTTTGTTTTTGTCACCAGGCTGATTTGATCCTCTATGTTACCCACTGCTTGCAATTTGAATGCTAGCTTTGTTTTCTCAATTGTGTTTAGTTTACCATTGTGTTCCCTTAGTCCACACCTTACTTTGCTTTCTGGCATGCCCCTCACTTGGCTTGGCACACATATGATATCCAGCTTCTGTTTCTAATGCCGCCAAGCGGCCCCTGCCATCTGGCCATCTGGTATGTCCCCTTCAGCTGGGTGCCCGTCTCTGCTTCTTCCAGGCAGGTCTCAGTGTCTCCTGTGCTGCTCATTGTGTCGTGCTTGGATCTCACAGTTCATCGATCATCTGTTGAAATGAGAACGAAGTGACCCAGGGTACAAAGACAAGTTGTGAGGAGTCATCTGATGTTTTTCCCTGCCCATCTAGATGTAGAAAGAATGCTACCTTCACATGAAAAATGTCTCCGTTTTAGGGAGCTGTTATTCTCAGCCCAGTCTCAGGCTTCCGTAACACCTTGGAGCAAGCAGCATGGTCTTGAGACACTTCGTGGCTTCCTCAGCAACGAACTGGATAAGCTGAGAACATTCCTTCACGTATTCCCATGGGGCCAGGCCTCCAGATCTCCAGGTGATGGACAGTTGACACTTCCCAGCTGTATGTCCACAGCGGTCGTGGCTCCCGTTCAGTCCAGTCCACTACCCCCCCTCAGGACTCTTGACTTGAGTATTCTTTCTTGCTGTGCCAGCCAACATACTGGGGAGTTCATCCCCAGGTTAACGTACCCAACCAATGACCACTGGGAGTCGATAGAAAAACAACTCCAGCCCTCTATTGCCGCAACTGTGATACCACCGAGGCATGCTTGATGCTGTCGCCTGAGGTCCCCAGCAAGGCAGGGCCTCGGTTGCACACACAAGAATGTGCTCATCTATGCCCACTGTCTTTGGTTTCTTTCCCTTCCCCTCTTCTAATTCCCCAGTCTCCCATTTGTACTTTCTGACATCACTTCTCGTATTAGTTAACTCCTGTTATGTAACAAAAAATCCTCCAAAGTAATGGATTTAAACAATTTATTATATCTCTATATTTGCTGGGCTCAGCTGGATAGTGGCACCAGTTGGGCTCACTAATACAACTGTCTTCAGCTGGAATACCCAACTGTCTTCAGTCCCAAGTCTGCCTCAGCTGAAGTGATCAGAACCGCCGGGGCTCATGATCTGTCATAACAGAGTAGTCTAACCTCAGCTTCATTACTTGGCAGCTGGACACCCACAGGATGAAAATAGAAGCTGCCTCTCAGACGGTAGGCTTAGAAGTTTCAGGATGCCACTGCTACCACTTTCCATTGGTCAAAGCAGGCAACAGAGCTAACCCCAAATCAAAGAGAACAAAAACAAGCTCCATCTTTTGGTGATAGGTGTGGCACGTTTGCAGGGGGTGTGCCAGGGATTGAGGACAGCCATGTTGCTTTTACTTGATCATTGTCCCATACTTTCCAAGGAAACTACTTGGGTCTAAATCCTTGTCTAGAAGGTCTATTTCTGGGAGCATCCAACTTATTAAGGTAATGCTCCGATTCTGGTGGAACCAAAGCTCGGAATGCTCAACACCTGAAACCTACATGCTTATTTCATCCGTGTATGTTTCCTCCCATGCTTGCCCTATGTAGAGTGCAGTCCTTGACCTACATACCTGAGGTCTGTCTGCTGCAGCACACCATCAAAATGCCTCTAGCCCTGTCCTGGACTGCATATGCCCTTCCATGGGTACCTCTCTACAGGAAGCTGGATCCCTGCATCGGTTCTTCTATCTGGGGATTCTAGGCAGTACCAAATGATGCCATCAGTGTTTGCCTGAGCCAGTTGTTGGACAGAATGGTGCCAAATGTACTGTTGATAACACTGCACTGGTGAGTTTACCCAGGAGTATGAGGAAACACCCCTGGGGACTATGGAAGGTCACAGTCAATGGTCACTATATCTAAGAATGATGACCGACCACCTGACACTCAGGACCCACTGTGGAGACCCCACATCCTTGAGTAAATAGCCCTCAGAAATCCTGTTTTGTTGTGAAAGGGCAATCCAGAGTGATAACATTGAAGATTACCTATGTGAGCATGGAGGTTTAAGCATTCCAACCATCTGGAAAAAGGAGCCAGAAAAAGCAGAGAAAAAGCAAGAGCTCAAATTCTCCAATAGAGGAGCGTCTGGGTAGCTCAGTCAGTTAAGTGCCCGACTCTTGATTTTGGCTCAGGTCATGATCTTATGGTTTGTGAGATAGAGCCTCTCATTAGGCTTTGCAATGATAGTGGGATTCTCTGGGAATTCTTGGGATTCTCTGTCTCCCTCTCTCTACTATCCCGTGCATCCTCTCTCTCTCTCTGTCTCTCTCTCCTCTTTCTCTCTCTTTCAAAATAAAGAAATAAACCTAAAATAAAATCTCTCATAGAGTAGTAGACCTGTTTTCCTCCTCAGAGTTTGCCCAGGGTGACCAGAGCTCACCTGCCTGCCCAAGGCTGTAGACTGGACACGAAGCCTGGTGGGAAAAGAGGGGAGCCCAGAGCCCAGTGACCAGGGTTGGGAAATGCATACTCAAGCTCTGAATGCTGCTAACCCAGAGGTCAGTCTGGGATGCAAAGGGGAGGCCAATAACCCAGAACCCAGTTCTGAGGGAACACTGGGGCCTGGCAAGCTTTTGCAGATGAGAATCACCAGCTGTGCTCCTTACGGGTCAAGTTCTCAGAAACTGGATAATAAGCTATGGGAGGTATAAGGAAGGGAAAGGGAAGACCAGTCAAAAGATCACTGAGGAGACCCATCAGAGATTAGTCAGCTCCTCCTTTCTTCTAGCAAACTGGAATCCTCCCCATACCCCAAATGTGTGTGCACCTTTGCTGTGCTGTGACTGAAAGAAACTCTCAGGTCAGACCTACCCCTCATTCCTAGAGATTTCGAATGGTCTGATTTCAGTTGGTGTTCAGCAGACCCTATGACTGGATGCTTTGCCTTAGTAGAGCTCTTATGTCCCTTGGGATTGAGGTTAAGCATGGGGGAAAGGGTCCCTCGGACAGGGCTGATAATGTCCTCTAATCTTGCATCGAGTGCCTTCTTTTCAGCCTTATATGGATTCTCCGGAGTTTTGGCATGTGTGCAAGTGCACCAGCCACATGCCTTGACCTCTGCTCCTATCCAACCCCACATGATAGAGCACTGACTGGGGTTACTGTGGAGAGGAATGTGAGGACCGTGGCTCAGACACCTCAGCATGGACCACAGAATCTTGAGGGCAAGAGAAAAAAAAAAAAAAAAAGGACTAATGTGCCTTTCCAGCTGGACTGAACTCACTGTAGCCCTGCCTTTAGCCATCACTGGGGCCACCTTCCCACCAGATGGAGCCAGGCATGTGACTATTGCCAGCAACAGTTGCCTGGGTCTAGCCTGCTAACCACCCCATATGGGTGATTGCATTCCCAGATGCAAACCCAGTTAGAGCCTGCTTGGTTAATCCAGGAAACAGATGTGAGATGAGTCCAATCACCTAGTCTGTTCTTACTTTAGATAAGAGAACATCAATACATGTGTGGCTATGATGATAGGATTATGTTTGAGGACCTTTTGGGGTCAAGGGAGTGACTTTGAGAAGTGCTATTTGGTGAGTTACCAGAAGAGAGAAATGAGTAGGACATACCCCTTTCTAGAACTTCCTATGCCTCTAGGAGCCACCCAAAGTCCACAGTTTTCTCTCTGAGTCCAAAGTGTCTCATATCTCTCTGCAAGCCACTATCAGGCTCACTCCTCCAAAAGGAAGAAGAAACTGGGGCCACATGTCCCTCCAATGCAGTACAGACCCACATTATATCCAGATGTGCTGTGAGCCAGCATCTTTCCGTGGAACCCAGAAAGAACAGGGGCCATGTACGTATAGATGTTCAACCCTCTGTCTTTTGTTTCAGGCTATCACACGTGTTCGTCCCAATTCTGTCGCTGTCACAAAATGTAGCACTGCCCCACTTCAAGATAAAATCTCCTGTTCACCACCTAGTTCACTGATAAGCATTAAAGCCCATATACCAAAAATAAGAGGGACTCTATTTTTTTTTTTAATACAGGGCATGGAAATCTACATCTAATACATATACACTATACACCCCTCAATGTGTAGACTACACATGTCAAGATGGAGTAAATGACCACCACGTTCTCCTGGTGAACCCGTTGTTGGAAGGGGAATTACTCTTATATTGCTGCATGACTACCAGTTCTTTAGCTTAGAAATTAGGCTGTTAAGCTATGACTAGAAGGCGAGGTAGCACTTTATTTTCCTCCTCTCTTCTGCTTCATTCCTACAGGGCTGCTATTGTATGTAAGCATAGGCCAGTGATTATTATTGTTTTCAAAATCTAGTTTCATTTTTGGGCACCTGGGTGGCTCAGTCATTTAAGCAACTGACTTGATTTCAGCTCAGGTCATGATCTCACAGGATCAAGCCCCTCATGGGGCTCTGGGCTGACAGTGCAGAGCCTGCTTGGGATTCTCTCTCCCCTTCTCTCTCCCTCTCTCTCTGCCCCTCCCTCGCTCATGCTCTCTGGCTCTCTCTCTCTCAAAATAAATAAATAAACATTTTTACAAGATCTACTTTCATTTTTTCTGTAATGCAGTTAGAAAAAAAATATTCTGAGGCACCTGGGTGGCTCAGTTGGTTAAGGGTCCAACTTCAGCTCAGGTCATGATCTCCCTGTTGGTGGGCTCAAGCCCTGCCTCAGGCTCTGTGCTGACAATTCAGAGCCTGGAGCCTGCTTTGGATTCTGTGTCTCCCTTTCTCTCTGCCCCTCCCCCACTCACACTCTGTCTCTCTCTCTCTCAAAAATAAATAAACATTAAAAACATTAAAAAAAAAAAACTTCTTTCAAACTGGAAGATTCTAGAATATATCCTCATTTTCCACAGTAGTTTTGATTGTGCGCTCCTCCTCCTACAGGGTGGGGTGGTCTCCACTGGCAATGGAATTGGGGCACTGGGGGCAGACAATGGCATGGGATTCTTTAGAGAAAATGTAGTTTTCTTACTGAGCTTTTTTCTTTTTCTAAGTTTTTAACATTTTTTTTTATTTTTGAGAGACAGAGTGTGAGTGGGGGAGGGACAGACAGCTAGGGAGACACAGAATCCAAAGCAGGCTCCAGGCTCTGAGCTGTCAGCACAGAGGGGCCTCAACCCACAAACCAGGCGATCATGACCTGAGCCGAAGCAGGATGCTTAACCAACTGAGCCACCCAGGCGCTCCTGAGCCTTTTCTGATATTAGTGAAAATAATGGTATAATGTTTTCCCCAATGAGGTTCATGAACCACGTGAATTCTGCTGAATTTTGCCCCTGGCCTCTCAGGGTAAGAGACCCCATTTCTCCAACAGAGCTGGGAATCTGAGCAGGATCGTGGGGGTGTCCTCTGAGGTGACTGGCCCGGAGAAGTTGGTTCCCCTGGGAAGTGTGAGGGAGGACTATAACCTGGGTAACAGTAGGCTCTGATGAGATTCCAGAGAGAAAGTTAAAAAACCAGAGAGAAAAGTTTGCCGCACACTTGTTGCTCTGGGGTGTAAATGATCATGGGCCCTGGGTTGTGTGAGTGTGAAACCCCCTCTGCTTCTTCTCTGCTCTCTGCTCCTCATTGCTTTCTCTCTCTCTCCCTTTCTCTTTTTTACTTTGTGGCTCTTGCCTTGTCTGACACTTTATTTTAACGTTCTCTTGAGACACGTTTGAAAAGTTCCCCTCTTTATGTAATAATTTTTTTAATTTCCCTTTTTATAATTTCAGTGTAGGAATGTCTTTTATTGATCATTACAGCCTTTCTCTTTCCTCTTGGGTAAATCTGGCCAAGGAGAGAATCCTGGAAGGAAATTTATTTTGCCATTTGTAATATGGAAAGAACCGAAAAACAACATGTGGTGTCCAAAGATTTGGAATAATAGTATACATAACCTGAAGTATACATATCCTGGCTACTTCAGGATAAACTAGAAGTGCTTTTGAAAGATATGTGTCAGAACCACTTCAAATTGCAATCGGAGACAATATAAACGACTGCATCTCTATATTCTTCAGAGAATTTGGTTCACTGTTGCTGTCTTTTCACAGACATCAACATGCCATTTTGCAGTAAGAGGCATTCCCCCATCTTTTCATGCACTTTCAAATCATAATTTTATTTTATTTAAAAAAAATTTTTAACGTTTATTCATTATTGAGAGACAGAGAGACACAGAGCATGAGCAGGAGAGGGGCTGAGAGATGGAGAGACACAGAACCCAAAGCAGGCTTCAGGCTCTGAGCTGTCAGCACAGAGCCCGACGCGGGGCTCGAACTCACAGACCGCGAGATCATGACCTGGGCTGAAGTCAGAGGCTCAACCGACTGAGCCACCCAGTCGCCCCTCAAGTCACAATTTTATTAAAAAACAAGTTGGGGCGCCTGGGTGGCTCAGTCAGTTGAGCGTCCGACTTCGGCCCAGGTCATGATCTCACCTCCCGTGAGTTCAAGCCCTGCATCGGGCTCTGTGCTGACAGCTCAGAGCCTGAAGCCTGCTTTGGGTTCTGTGTCTCCCTCTCTCTCTGACCCTCCCCCCTTCATGCTCTGTCTCACTCTGTCTCAAAAATAAATAAACGTTAAAAAAAATTAAAAAAAAAAAACAACAACAGGTATATGTGTTTACCAAGTTGTAATATTAGTAATGTTTTTTTAAAAGTGGTATGGGTTTGGAGGGGGGATGGGTGAAAGTGGTGATGGGGATTAAGGAGTGCACTTGTGATGAGCACCAGGTGTTGTATGGAACTGTTAAATCACTGCATTGTGCACTTGAAGCTAATATTACACTGTCTGTTAACTAACTGGAATTTAAATAAAACCTTAAAAAAAATACAGTGGTATGGTTTCCTGATAACACTAGGTTTTTAACGTAAGGCATCAATGGCATTGCTGAGTTAGAATCAAGATATACCTTGTTATATTGACTAAAAGAGTAACACCAAGCCCATTATTCATCTATGCAAATTTTCAAATGACCAAATCCTGTTTTTATTATTACATGTTTTAAAATCCAACTGCCTTTTACCTATAAATGTCATATGTGGATCTGTTGGAAAAATTCAAAGTATCAAACATTTTCTTATGGCTCAAAGAAGAATATTTAGCTGAGAACTGCATGTTATAAATGTTTAGTCTTTAGATAAGCACTCACTGAAATGCTTTGGTCTAAAAATATAATAGATATCGATGCTAAAGAGCATTCAACATTGCCACCGCCACACACAAAATAATATCACTAAGGAATTTTCCAAACAGATAATTTTAATTTGGTCTCATCTTTAAGAAAATGTAATGAGAAAAATTACAGACATATATTCTTAGGAAAAAACATCTTCAAAATGTCCTTGACTCTGAGACTACTACTTCTAGGAAGATGGAGTAGACATATTTTTTCTTATTCCTTTCTGCTAGGTATCCATAAACACTGCAGACTCTACATAAAATAAAACTTAAGAGTACAGTAAAACCTTGGATTGTGAGTAACTTGTTCTGTAAGTGTTCCACAAGACGAGCAAACTCTTCTCATAAATTTTAACTTGATAAATGGGCGTTATCTTGCAATAGGAGTAGTACATGATGCTGAATGTCACATGATCACAACTGAGCCAATGGTTCTTGAAATTCGCTTCGATATACGAGGGCTTTGGATTACAATCATGCTTCCAAATGTATTATGCTCACAAACCAAGGTTATACTATATTCTGAAGGGTAGAGAATGACCAGAAAACCTCAGAATCCAAGAAATGAAATGAGGGGAAGTCCTTACTTGTTCTGTTCGCCTATAGGTGGTGGATAAGGTAGCAAATTGTACAGACTAAAAAACATCCCCCAAACCTGCTCTTTCTAGCCAAAGAACAGGGAAAGGCAAAATCCTCAGACAATAACAGCTCTATTCCAACCAAACACTCAGAGAAAACTGAGGCCCCCCCCACACCTTACCCAGACACCAAAGATTCTGTGGGGAGTATAGAGTGCCAGGTGGTAACCCCTCCATGCTGGTGCCAGAGGGGACCTAGTGAAGTCAAGAGTGGAAGTCTAGTAAGGCAAGAAAAAGGCCCTATGGTTTGGAAAGAAATAAAACTGACCCTCTTTGCCAATGACATGATTGTCTACATAGAAAATATGAAGGGATCTATAAAATTACTCCCAGAACTAATAATTGAGTTCAGTAAGGTCACAGGATACAAGATCAAAAGCATTTCTATACAGTAGCAGAGAACATATGAGTTCTGAGATTAAAAACATAAAACTGTTTACAATGCTGTCAAACATGTAATAGGTGTAAATCTAAAAAATCCTTGTACCTTCATTGTATGTGGGAAACTACACAATACTGCAAAATTATTTTTTTTACAAATCTAAGTAAATGAACAGACATTCCATAATCATATATCGAAAGACTTATATAGTAAAGATGTCAATTCACCAAAAATTGATGTATAGATTTAACACACTTTCTATCCAAATATCAGAGGCAATTTTTGTTAAGAGGAGGCAAGGTTATTATGAAATTTATATGGAAAAACAAAGGAACTGAAGTAGCTAGAACAATTTTGAGAAAAGTAAAGTGGGCGGAACCAGTCTACTCAAGTTGAATATGTGTTATATAGCTACAGTAATCAAGGTGGTGTGGTACTGGTGGAGGGAAAGATACTTAGATCAATGACATAGAGTCGAGACCCAGGAATAGACTCAAGAAAATAAAGTGAATCTAGTTTGACAAAGGTTCGAAAGCAATTCATGGACACACAGTTTTATTAACAAGTGTGGTGCTGGGGTATCTGGACATTCATAGGCAAAAAAAAAAAAAAGAAGAAGAAGAAGAACCTCAATCTAAATCAATACAAAATTATACAAAAAACTATTACTGTACAAACTTATAAAAAATTAACTCAAAATGGATCACAGATTTAAGTACAAAATGGAAAAATATGACACTTTTAGGGGAAAAATTTTAGGACAAAGTGTTAAGAACAAAAAGGTCTAGGGGCACTTGGGTGGCTCAGTTGGTTAAGCATCTGACTTTGGCTCAGGTGATCATCTCATGATTCATGGGTTCGAGCCCCATGTTGGAGTCTGTGCTGACAGCTCAGTGCCTGGAGCCTGCTTCAGATTCTGTGTCTCCCTCTCTCTCTGCTCCTCCCCTGCTCATGCTCTGTGTGTGTGTGTGTGTGTGTGTGTGTGTGTCCCAAAGATAAATAAACATAAAAAAATTTTAAAAACAAAACAAGGTCTATACTAGACAAGAATACTTACATTTAACACCAAGCATGATCCATAAAAGAAATATTTAAAAGTTGGATTTCATTAAAATTAAAAACTTTTGCTCTGTCAGAGACTTTGTTTAGAGTATGAAAAGACAAATTAACAAAATGGGTAAGATATTTGCAAATTATATGTCTAAGAGAGGGCTAGTATTTAGAACATAAAAAGAACTCTGTAAACTCAACAGTAAAAACAAACAAACAAATATCCAATTTGAAAACGGGCAAAATACATGAACAGGCATGTCGATGGTAAGGATGTACAGATGGCAAATAAGCAAAGGAAAGGATGTTCAACATCATTAGCCATTCGGGAAATATAAATTAAAAACACAGTGAGATATTTCTATATACCTCTCAGCATGGCTAAAATAAAAAATAGTGACAACAGTGAATGCTGACGAGCATTAACAGAAACTGGTTTTTCATGCATTCCATTGGGAATGTGAAATGGTACAGCTATTCTGGAAAACAGCTTGGCAGTTTCTAAAAAACTAAACATGCATATACCATATAACCCAACCTTAGAGAAATGAAAATTTTTATTGACACAAAAACTTGTACACCAATGTTTCTACCAGTTTAGTTTATCATAGTAAAAACAAAACAAAACAAAACTGGAAGCGATCTAAGTGTCCTTCAAAGCAACTCATGGTGATCCATGTTATAAATAATACTCACCAGCAAAAAGGAACAAACTGCTGGTACACAGCAACCTGAATGAATCTGCAGAAAACTATTCTGAATGAAAACAGTCAATCCCAGGGGTGCCTGGATGACTCAGTTGGGTAAATTTCTGACTTCAGCTCAGGTCATAACCTTGTGGTTCATGAGTTTAAGCCCTGCGTCAGGCTCTGTGCTGACAGCTCAGAGCTTGGACCCTGTTTCAGATTCTGTGTCTCCTTCTCTCTGCCCCTCCCCTGCTCGCGCTCTGTCTCTCTGTCTCTCTCTGAAAAATAAATATTAAAGACAGTTTAAAAAATAGTCCAAAAGGCTATATTCCAATTACATAATATTATTAAAATGTCATGCTATTGAAAGACAGAAGAAACTAATGGTTTCCAGGTATGAAGGAAGGATGTTGCTATAAGGGCAACATGAAAGAGATATCTGTGGAGATATCTGGATGTCTGGATGCTTACTGTATTCAAGTCAGTATCCTAACTGGGATATTGTACTCCAGTTTTGGAAGATGTTGCCACTGGGGGAAACTAGGAAACAGGGCCCATAAGATCTCTCGTATCGTTCCCAATATGTGCATGTCAGTCTATAATTGTCCCCCCAAAAGTAATTTAAAAAACCTCTCCCTTTCCCATACATTTCTGTACGAGGCTAAATTTTCCTCATATGTTTCAACCAAAACACCATATGGCAGATGATTGAATGCAGAAACTCATATGAAAATACAGCTGACTTCTCTTCAGCCAGGTAGTTCAAGAAATTGCAAAAATGTAAAGCAATGCCCCTGGACTCAGTATATATACTTTGTTTGTTTTTGAAACATGCTTGTTTTTCTTCAAAAATATGTTTTTTTATGGTGACGCATAACTGGATAATAGTTATATTTGTCAACGTTATAAATATTTTGAAAATCTCTGTCCATTTCTAATAGTGATAGATAGGTACTAAATAATGAGGGGCGCCTGGGTGGCTCAGTCGGTTAAGCGTCCAACTCCTGGTTTAGGCTCAGATCATGATCTCACGGTTGGTGGGTTCGGACCGTGCATTGGGCTCCCAGCTGGCAGTATGGAGCCTGCTTGGGGTTCTCTCTCTCCCTCTCTCTGCCCCTCCCCCCAAAAATAAATAAATAAACTTTTAAAAAAAGGTAGTGAATAATAATAGGTGAAACCCACATGAACATACACTCTTTAGAGTCTTTAATGGTTTTTAATGGGTAGAAGAGGTCAGAAAGCCATACATTTGAGCACCTCTAAGAGAGACATTGGGCAATGTTCACCCAACACACTGAATCTACAGTTTATTTTGTCTATACAGCCATATTAACATATATGAAAATATGTTCTCTCCAAAATGTAATGCAATGAAATGAATATCGGACAAAGGGCTAGTATCCCAAATCTATAAAGAGCTCACCAAACTCCACACCCGAAAAACAAATAATCCAGTGAAGAAATGGGCAGAAAACATGAAGAGACACTTCTCTAAAGAAGACATCCAGATGGCCAACAGGCACATGAAAGGATGCTCAACGTCACTCCTCATCAGGGAAATACAAATCAAAACCATACTCAGATATCACCTCACGCCAGTCAGAGTGGCCAAAATGAACAAATCAGGAGACTATAGATGCTGGCAAGGATGTGGAGAAAAGGGAACCCTCTTGCACTGTTGGTGGGAATAGCATTGCTAGGAATTTACCCAAGGGATACAGGAATACTGATGCATAGGGGCACTTGTATCCCAATGTTTATAGCAGCACTCTCAACAATAGACAAATTATGGAAAGAGCCTAAATGTCCATCAACTGATGAATGGATAAATAAATTGTGGTTTATATACGCAATGGAGTACTACGTGGCAATGAGAAAGAATGAAATATGGCCCTTTGTAGCAACATGGATGGAACTGGAGAGTGTGATGCTAAGTGAAATAAGCCATACAGAGAAAGACAGATACCATATGGTTTCACTCTTATGTGGATCCTGAGAAACTTAACAGAAACCCATGGAGGAGGGGAAGGGGAAAAAAAAGAAGTTAGAGTGGAAGAGAGCCAAAGCATAAGAGACTCTTAAAAACTGAGAACAAACTGAGGGTTGATGAGGGTGGGAGGGAGGGCAGGGTGGGTGATGGGTATTGAGGAGGGCACCTTTTGGGATGAGCACTGGGTGTTGTATGGAAACCAATTTGACAATAAACTTCATATATTGAAAAAAACCAAAAACCAAAAAACAAAAACAAAATGTAATGCAATGAGAAAGAATGATCATAAGTTTTAGCCATTGATGCAGTATTTCATTTCAACGCAGGTACCTAAAGGTTTCTAAGTAGAAACCATAAAGTGCCTTTTTTCAGAATGTCATTTTAATCTTTGTGTCATTTCCTGATTAGGTATTGAACACTCTGTGAGCACTTCTTTACTTCATCCAAGCATTTAAGAGTCGGTGGCCCTCAATTGTTGCAGAGTGCCCTGTCGGCAGCATAGAAAATACCATTTCTCAGTGACAGATCTCTCTGATGGGGCCTTAAATATTGAAATTTTATTTATTTATTATGCAGGAAGATGGCATTTTGCTCCCGAAGCCAATTGACAGGGAGGTTGTAATTATTCTACTCTCCTGGCACAAGTTTTCCTCCTTGTACCTTCCTCAGAGTCTTAAAAAATATGCTCCTCTGAGATTTTTCTATTCAGACCTTCACACCCCCCCCGCCCCCGCCGTCCTGTTGACACAGATAATTTACAACAACCAAGAAATGCACGTGCCGGCATTTGTAAACAGGTGTTTAAAGAAAAAAAAAAAGATTAATTTTGTGGTAGATTACCATGAGAAGCAGTGCAGTGCTCAGCTAAAGTTGCAGATGTATGACACATAGGCCATGTGTCCAGCGATCTGTGTACCCAGAACTCCTTGTGTCGATGTATCCCTCTGGATTTAAGGAGCATTGGGTTCCCGCGTAATGATTGCTGTGCTGCTCCCCCCCCATCCACTCCCCCCTCCCCTCCAGGACTAAACACCTTTTGCTCTAGTGACCTGGCATATGGCCATCTGGGAGCTTGGGGCTTCCAAGATGAAGATAACTGCCATAGTGCACCCTTCCCAGGGGCACACTCTCTTCTCAGGGGCAGCTGGTCTCCAAAAATGCACCAGTGGTAGATGGATAAATGTCTGGGCCCCTCATCCAGCCAAGACGCTGTAAGGCTCCAGAGCTCCCTGTGGGATGGCTGAGCCCATTGTTGTGATGTCAGAGCTCAACGTCCCCCTTTGTGGATCTTCTTTCTTCCTGCATTGATGCAGGCAAATGTCCCTCACAGAGCCAGCTTACCAAGCCACTGGGCCCACAGCACTGGTCCAGCCCACAGAGGCTATTCTTTCAAGCGTAAATTCCAACTTCCTCCAACTCATGTTCTGCAAATAAATGTCACTTCTACTACAGAGAAAGCAGGGATCGTTAGATAAGAGTTCTCGCAACTTCCCTCTCCTTGGGCATATTTAACCACTGTTATTTTTACTTAAATTAGTTACCTTACTTCCACTGTGAGAGGAGAATTTGTCCTCCTTGCCAATGCATGATTTCTGTCTCTACTGTACAGCATGATAGATGCTGGGAGGAACGCACCCACGATAATCACAAATGATTTAAGAAATATTTATATTTTTATTATAAGAACAACATGTACTAGTAAGCCTCATCCCTTTTCCTTTGTCTTTCCTCCATCACCTTTCCTTAAACTGGTCTCCCTGGAGCAGGGCCCGGGGTATTCAGAGCCAAGCTTTGTAAATGGCTTTTCATTCTCCTTCATCCATCATGGGGAATGATTGATTCAGGGTAGGACCTTAACACATGTTAAAACTGGTGGTAAAAGTTGGATAAGGAACAATATAGTTACTTAGCTTCACAGTGTTCACCCCCAAATATGTGTTAATAAAAACATACTTATTAATTTTACAGTGGAAAATCTAGCAGACATCACCTTAACCAAAGTGGTCAAGACTAATGTGACCACAAATGGGAGAAAATGTACCTCCTGATAGGATGCCCTGAGCATAACACACATCACTTCTGCGGTCTTCCTTCTAGAACTGCACAGCCTGGACCTAGTAATGAGGCACCATCAGATAAACCTGAATTGAAGCATATTCTACATAGAACTGGCCTATATTGTTCAAACATATCCAGGTTAATAAAGACAAAGACACAGAAAGAATTACAGATTAAAGAACACAAGAGAGCCACGAATGGGGCCAGATAATCAGAACTGCACTGCAGGGCATCTGGGTAGCTCAGTCGGTTAAGTGTCTGACTCTTGATTTTGGCTCAGGTCATGATCCCACAGTTCATGAGTTTGAGCCCCGAATTGGGCTCTGTGCTAATACTGCAGAGCCTGCTTCGGATTCTTTCTCTCCCTTTCCCTTGCCCTTCCTCCCTCTCTCTCTCAGTCTCTCTAAAAATACATAAAATTAAAAAAAAGAAGAACCTCATTGCAACGTAGCCATGTTTTCCTAATTTTACTTTAATATTAATATGGACAGTAAGTCCCCAATTACCTATTTTTTGTCCTTTCTAACTGTTCTCCATTGTACAACCACTTTGCTTCTATTAATGTGCTTAATACCATTCTCAGCTTTATTAATTATAACATCTGAGGCTTATCACTTTTACCTTTTCAACTGTGATCTTTCTCCTCAAGTGGTGTGGTGTGGTGAGGTGCGGTGTCTCTTTTTGTAACTTTTCAAGAAGTTGTTGCTGTTGGGGTTTTTACTTGTTTGCTTTACTTTTTTTCCCCCTTAGGAAGGTTCTTTGTCTCGTATGTTTTTTTTTTTTTAATGTTTTTTAATGTTTATTTATCCGAGAGAGAAAGAGAGAAAGACAGAGAGAGAGAGTGGGGCAGGGGCAGAGAGAGAGAGAGAGAGAGGGAAACACGGAATCCAAATCAGGCTCCAGGCTCTGAGTGGTCAGTGCAAAGGCTGATGCCGGGCTTGAACTCATGAACCATGAGATCATGACCTGAACCAAAGTCAGAGGCTTAACCAACTGGGTCACCCAGGAGCCCCATGTATGTTCTGAGTTTACCATATCTTTGACTTCCCATGCCTCTTTTCCTCAAGTGATATTTATTTGGTTTTATCATTATAGAATCACAACAATTCTTAAATCTCTGTGCATGGATTTTAGTGTGATTTGTGTTAGGCATATTATCTTCCTAAATTTAGTTTTATTCGTTCATATATTCATTTGACAAATATTTATATTTATTGGCATCTACTATTGCCAAGCACTATGTTGTTCTGGCAATATGGTGGTGAACAAAACAGACACTATATTTTCTGATTATGTGCTTTTTAAGATTTTTCTCTTTACTCTTGAACTTGAAAATTTCCACTGATTTTTTGTATATGATTACTATACTTTTATTAATATTTCCTGTTCCTTTTCAGTCTGTGAATTTATAGTTTCCTCCTACTCTGTAAAGGTTTTACTATTTTCATTACTATCTCAATCCTTTAAATTTATACTTATATTTTACAAATTAAGCTTTCTTTATTAATGTCTATGTTCTCATTGTTTTTTTTTTTCTTCCGCCATCTTTGATTTTTAATTTTTTCTCTGATACATGTTTCTTTGTTTTAATTTTTTAATATTTATTTATTTTTGAGAAAGAGAGGGAATGACAGAGGGTGAGCAGGGGAGGGGCAGAGAGAGAGGGAGACACAGAATCTGAAGCAGACTCCAGGCTCTGGGTGGTCAGCACAGAGCCTGAAGCGGGGCTCGAACTCACGAACTGCAAGATCATGACCTGAGCCAAAGTCAGAGTATTAACCAACTGAGCCATGAAGGCACCCCCCTGATACATGTTTCTTTACTATTCAGCCTCGTGTCCAATCACCCTACAGTGTTTTATACATGACCATCATGTAATTTCCCGATTTTTAGATTGTTTCTTTTTCATGATAGTTTATTTTTCTCCATTGTGGCATCATGTTTTGAAAATTTCTTATTTTTCTTGAATAAATTATTGTATGTAAGAACCTGGTCTGATTTCGTAAAGTGATACAGTATTCTAAACTGTAATCTCCTTCTTTATGTATGACCATTTTCTCTTCCATCTTACCTTCACACAAAATCACTTATCTTCATCCCACATTTGATATTTAGATGGTCTTTCCACACCATATCAACGGTGTGAATCTACAGTAATGAGATACGAAGATATGAAGACTATTTTCTACTTACTCTTCTTCATTACTGCCTCATAGATCCAACAATCTATGTGCTTGTGGAAGAAATTCCATACACAATCAAGGAGTTCCCCGGAAGAGTATATGCCAAGGATTATTCTGGTACATTTGATGTGGCACTCAGAATTGATGTGACAACTTCATCATTGACTTATTTTTTACAAAATTGCCATAGTCACTCCAACCTTCAGCAACCACCACCCTGATCGGTCAGCAACCCTCAACATGGAGCAAAGGCCCTCTACCAGCAAAAAGGTTATGATTCGCTCAAAGCTCGGGTGATGGTTAGCACTACTTTGCCAAAAGTATTTTTTAATTAAAAAAAATAATTAGCCAGGGTACTGCCCATCTCTGGCTAAAATATTGTCATGGCACCTTTTCTTCATCAGATATAATTTTAATCACTGTTTACTTGAAAGTCTTTAAATTTAAAATAAATATAATGAATCTTCCCTTAGTACTAATAATATAGTAAAAAAGCCATAAGTTAAATATAAAATAAGATTTTTAGAATGAGTCCTTAAATTGAATTTGATTAAAAACATCTTTTTGTATAGCTACAGCCTGAATTACCAACAACCTTGAAATTCAAAATATGCAAATGTCATCCAGATGGGAAGCAACACGGGGTCCTGTCCTCAAATGTTCTATTTGAATGTCAGGCGATGTCTCCCAATAGTCTCTTTTGTAAAAATAAGTAGTTCATTCATATGAAATAGCCAAAACAAAAATGAAAAATATAAAGTTGGAAGACACATTTTTTTATTTTAAAACTTAGTACAAAGCTACAGTAATCCAAACAATGTGTAACAGCATAGGCATAGACATATTGACCAATAGAATAAAACTGAGAGTTCAGGAATGAGCCCAAATACATATGGCCAATTGATTTTCCATAAGGGTGCCAGGACTATGCAATGGGAGATAGAATATAAAAGGATGAAACTGCACTGTTAACCCCATGTCTTATACAAAAATTAACTCAAAATGGATCCGTGATCTAAATATAAGAGCTAGGACTATCAAACTCTTAAAAGAAAATATAGAAGTAAATCTTCTTAATCTCAATTTTGTCAGTGGATTCTTAAATTTGACACCAAATACATCAACAATAAAATAAAAATATTGATAAATTGGATGTCATAAAAATTAAAGAACTGTTGGATGTTATCAAGGATGTGAAAAGAAAACCTGCAGAATGGCAGATAATATTTGCAAATCATGTAACTAATAAGGGTTCAGTGTCCAAGATAATTAAGAACTCTTACAACTCAACAACAAAAAGACCAACAAACAATCCAATTTAAAAAAGGACAGATGACTTGAACAGACATGTCTAAAGAAGATATCCAAATGGCCAACAAGCACATGAAAAGATGTTTAACATCGTTGGTAATTAAGGAACTGCAAGTCAAAACCACAACAATATATCATTTCATACCCACTAGGATGGCTATAATCAACACAATGTAAAATAACGAGGTTGACAAGAACGTGGAGAAATAAGAACCCTAATACATTGCTGCTGAGAATGGGCTCAGCCACTGTGGAAGACATATGGTCAATTCCTCAAAAAGTTAGATGTAGAATCACCATATAACTCAGCAATTTCACTCCTAATTATATCCCCAAGAGAAATGAAAGCATATGACTATATAGACAAAAATATACATATATCTCAATGTTTAGAACAGCATTATCCATAACAACCAAAACGTGGACGTTTCAGATGTTCTAGATGCCCATCAACGGATGGATGGATAAACAAATTGTGGTATACAAGTACAATGAAAAACTAAACAGCCACAAAAAGGAATGAAGCACTGATACATGCTACAACTTGGATAAATCTCAAAAACATTATGCTAAGTGAAAGAAACTATACAAAAGAGCCCATATTATATGATTCTGTTTATATGAAATATCCAGGGTAGGCAAATCCACAGAGACAAGAAGCATATTATAAGTTGCCAGGCAATGGGAGAGAGTGAGTTGGGTTATGATCATTTAAAGGGTATAGAATATTCTTCCTGAGTGTTAAAAGCATTTGAAACTCGAGAGAAGTCATGACTGTACAGCATTGTAAGTGCACTAAGTGCCATTGAATCATACATTTAAAAATGATTAATTTTGTTATGTGAATTTTGTGGCAAATGAAAAGGAGTGTTAAGAGACCAAAGAAAAGTTCAAAATCTGTTTTCTTTTCATCTCCTTTAGTACTTATGTACATTGACATATTGAGCACCATTAGTTTTCAAAGAGAAACTGATTTCTTTCAAGGGAATGACTATCATTCCAATAAAAGACTTTGCTATTAATAGCAATATACTTTTCAATCATTTTAATTTTTTATTTTCAAGGCAATTAATTTTGTTAGCATAATATTTCTCTCAAATAAGAGCTTTACTCTATACAAATAGTTGTTGTTTGTATAACAACATAGGTTGTTATGACCTATGAATCTCTATAGATATCAATATGTGAGATGCCACAATAATGCAAAAGTAATAGTAAATTTTTCTCCTAAATGTTTATGACGTAGAGTGAAGTAAGAGAAGCCCAGATTTTAAAGTGATTTTAAATTAAAGAGAAACCTGGTATGGAAATGCCCATTAATTAAATCTAAAGATATTCTTGTCCACTAATAACCACAACTGATAGGTCAAACAGTATGAAACGATTTTAATTGCATTATTCTCTTGAATCCCCATACAATGTGAGAAGGCATGCAAAACCTGGAACAGTGGAAAACAAAAATAATTTTTAAAAATCTGTTGGCATTTTTTAGAATACAAGAAAACTCAACAGTCTCAGCTGACTAGAGTTACTCCAAATGTATACTGCCTGACAGAATATTCCTTTTGACAGAGTTCTACTTACTGAGTTCTGTGCAATTCAGGGATTCTCCTGGTATTTGATCAAAGAGAAAGAACATAATGTAGGACTGCTATCTGCTGTGGATCATTGTGAACGTAGTAGCCTTTGGGAAGTTTTAGAAGGCAAGCTATTGTAGATGAGCTCCTGTGTGGATGTATTTTGAACTGTGATTATACTTAGGCTACATCTTTATCTCAGATACAAATAAAACAAATGTATTCAACAAATACAGAGGTGGAGTTTTAGTGATACGTTTTATCTTTATTTCTTAAAAATAAGGTCAAGAAAAATAGTTCTTTTCAAGGTTATTTTTGGAAACTTGTTTACAAGTGTATATGAGATAATACTATGAAAATAAAAATAAAGTATATTATGGCCCCAGATGATTTAAAGTTTTTCTAGTAAAACTATACATTATATAATCATTTCTGAGAGGTTGGGAAAGTCTTTTCTTTACAGTGTTGGAAGTCCTTTGACCTTGAAAATAAAGTCACCCTATTGAAAGTAATTTAATCAACAGACATATTGAAGCACTTGGAAATGAATTTCGTCCTTTAATTTGTGAAACATTTCCCTTTTGCTATTAAATCTTATCGTATGACATTTGCAAGAAAATCAATTGTAGTGTCTTAGAGGTGACTTTGAACAAGTTCATTTGAATAGCTATGTGTATCAGCATATAATCCACAAATGTTATCCTCATCAAAATTTACGTGTATTAAAAAAAAACATCGCTCTTAATTCTACAAATTTATCTTATTTTTGAGAAAGGGCATGTGAAAAATTTAATGAACTTGCTCATACAAATATTCCAGGATAATGACATATGGTGCAAGTATTTTTACATAATCAGTCCTAAAATAGGATTAGCTAGTCATGTGTAACCAACAGATGTGTGCTTACAACAAACATACTTTGGGAACTGTTGTCTCTCTGTTAGATGTGCATGGATTAAATAAATCTAGATACTTGGCTTGAATCCACAATGACACTCAAGATTTCAAACATGGTAGATAGAATGTTTTTAAAGAACTTAATCTCTGTTGAATGTCAAACTTGCTTTTTTATACGTTTAGCAGATATATTCCCACTTAGTACAATATTCAGGTGGTTAAATAGAATCAAATAGGAACTAAGATTCCAATGTAAAATACGTTGTCAGGATCATACCCTCTGTTTATTGGGAAGTGTTATCAATGTCTGCTCAGTTGTCAACTTTGACCTTAATCTAGCAGCAATGGCAAATCCGACAGATATTCGAAACAAGCAATTGCTTGACATATTAGGGCAACATTTTGATTTGACAGAAAGGAACAAAAAACATTTTCTTTAATAATGTGAGCTGTCAGTGAACACAGAGCCATACTGACCCCTGAGGATTCATTGTGCATTCGAGGTGGTTTAGGGCAGTTCTGGGTTCTGGCAGAAGCTATACTTTTATAAGCCAGCTACTCAGATTTAAATAATAGAACTGGTGTATTTGCTAGAAAAAAAAAAAAAAACTAGCATCGAAACGTATGAAATGTTAGGCAAGTTGTTGACTGATGGATATTTTATGATGGCGCATACATACAAAGCATGTCAGTGCAAAGCTCCCGGTTTTGCCTAAGACAAGAAACAAAGGTGGCTGCTCCTGTAAAAGGGGGCTAACCCCCCCTGTAAAAAGCGGAAATTCCTAAGAATTGCCTCACACTATAAATGAGAGTCCTGACAGAAGCAACTTCTATCCCAGTTTCATATGAGGAGCTGGAAAAGAAGGAAATTCAGACTGAGCAAGATTCTAGCCACGGTACTGAGGAAAAATCATTAGTTCTTTAATGAGAAGGAACTAAAGGCACACATTTCAGTCCACTTTGGATCCTTTACAGTTCATCCTATGAGTCTTTATAACACATTGTCTGGACTATTCATCACAGGATGTGTTCAGTCAGTCTCAACGTGTTTTTATAAAATTCTGAGTTAAAGAACCCTCATACATTTTGTCAGTACATGTGGATAGATATCGGAGAAGACACATCCTAATTCATAAAGAAGAATCAAGATTCTATTTCTCACACCATGCAGAATCATTTAGGAAATACCTTTTCATTATTAATCGTTTATGGCGGTCCTGAGACCAGAGGACACTCACCTCCTAATGTGTCCCAAGATGCCAAATCTGTTTATTTATCCACTTACTTGTTTTGACCAAACCACCAAGGAGCTGAAGGGAATACAGTAATCGGAACCCCCCTCCATGGATCTATTTTCCTCAGTTTCAGTTACCCCTGGTCAACAGTGGTCTGCAAGTAGATGATCCTTCTGACGGTTTGTCAGGTCGATAGGAGTCTAAGGCTAGGTCACAACGCCCACCTCAGTCACCTCGCTTCATCTCATCACGTAGACATTTTTTCGCAAGAAGAAGCGTGACTACAGGATAATCATATATTTTGACAGAGATCACAGTCACATAACTTTTATTACTGTATGTTGTTATAACTGTTCTATTTTATTATGAGCCATTGTTGTTAGCCTCTTACTGTGCTTAATGTATAAATTAAACTTGATCATAGATATGTATGTATACAAAAAAAACAGTATATAGGGTTCAGTACTATCCCTGGTTTCAAGCATCCATGAGGGGTCCTAAAATGGGTCCCCCACAGATAACGGGAGACGACTATATAATGTTTTCTTACGTCTGAAAGTACCCTTAAAAACACAGAATTTATTAAAATGAATATTACTTCTATTCTATCATAAAGATAACACTTATGAAGAGAGAAAAGTGGATGATTGAAACAGTAGTTCAATTTTAAAAGACTTCTTAGAACCAGAGGTTGAGGGGGGTGCCCAACATGGCAGAGAAGTAGGGGGATCCATACGTCCCGCATCTCTCAAACAAAGAAGTGTAGAAGCCAAGGGACTTTGAACACCAGAGCCTGGGAGGAAAGGAGACTGAATCTATTAGGAAGAAAATGGGAAAGCTGGAAAAAAGGTGGGTAACTGAGAACTGGGGGAGATTAAAAAAGGCCACGTGGGCACGGAGGGATGGCACCCCCTTCTGCGGAGAGGCAAAAGGAGGAGAAAGAGTGGCTGGGGAAGTGTAGGACCATATCTGGACAGGAGAAAGACCTCGGACTGAGACTGAGAGGGATCAGATCTCTAACTGCGGGGCTTTCTTTGGACTGGGGCCGGCTCCCTGTTCCGAAGTCCACCTGGGGAGGAGGGGAGCCAGGCCTGGGTGCGGAGGTAGGTCAGGGGGGCAGTTCGCAGCTGGAGAAAGTGGTTCCCTCCTGGGAGGGCTGCGCAGTAGTACAGAACCTGCCTGCGTCCGCCACCCCGGGGCACAGAGGCTGGGCAGAGGGCGCAGTCTGCAGGGGGACAAGGCTGCTGTCTCTCTGGAGTGCTGTGGGAAAAGACAAAGCCGGCCTGTGTCCGCCACCCTGGGGGCTCGCGGTGGCGAAGGCAGCGGCTCAGTACGCAGGAGGAGAAGTTGGTCCTCCCTGAAGTGCGGCGACAAAGACAAAGCCAGCCGGGACCATGTATCTGCCACACTTTCCCCAGGGCCAGAGTGCACAGAGCAGGACTTTGAATCCTAGCCAAGCGCAGGATCAGGGGAGTCGGTGGAGAGAGAAGACTGCCCCATCTGCACCCGCCGCACAGTGAGGACAATTCAACTGTCCACTGGGTCCGGCTCTGTGAAGAGACTGGGGAATTACCATCCACCCCCCCCGCCCCTCCCCCCCACACACACCACCACCACCAAGGCAGGGCCTCAGGGATCACTACCGGGCCCATAGTGGAGATGGGTCCAGACCACACCAAACCACGCTCCTTTGCACTGGGTAACTGCTATCAACTGGAGAGGCACAGACCCTGCGGACAGTTCCTCCCGACAAGCTATGCAGCATTGCCTGGATTAACTCTAGGTCAATTCTGGATATACAGATATATTCCCCCACCCCACCACCCCATTTCTCCTCCTTATCTCTTCCTTCCCTTGGCTGGTCACTCTGGTTATTGGTCTTTCTAAGACATTTAGCCCATTGTCTTGATACATGTTCTACACCTCCTTCTTTACACTCCTTTCTCTCTCTCTGGAATAACCAAGCCATATAGTTTCTCTGTCTGGGTAACTGTATCCTCGTTTCATTTTCCCCGCCTCCTTCCTTATTTTCCTTTCTCTCTCTCTGGATTAAGCCTTTTAGTCTCTCTGCCTAATCAATGTTTATTTTTTCTCCCCCCTCTCCAGCATTTCTCTCTTTGCATGTGCTCTTCCATTAACACCACCACCACCCTCTTCTTTACTTGTAGTTGGTGTTTTGGGGTTTTTTGTTTTTAGTCTTTAGGGTTTTGTTTTTGTTTATTTGTTTGTTTGTTTGTTTGTGTGTTTCTGTCTCCTGATTGTCTATGTTTTCCTTTACAGGGCTACACCAAGGAATAAACCAAAGCACACCTGGTGGAGGGTCCAAAATATTACTATGAGTAGGGTAAATAAAATAACCAAAGTCACAACAACAGAGAGCAAGTAACAATCCCCAAAAAAACACCACCTGAAGAGCCAATCCTTGGACAGTGTATGACCCTCCTTTAATGTAGCAATGCTTGCAGGTGCAAAACACATAACAAGCTTTTAAAATGCGTAAGGGACCGAAAACTAGCAAAAATGACAAAATGGAAGAATTCTCCTCAAAAGAAATTCTAGGAAGTAGCAACAGCTAATGAATTGATCAAAACCAATTTAAGCAATATAATGGAACAAGAATTTAGAATAATAGTCATAAAATTAATAGCTGGGCTTGAAAAAAGCATAGAGGACAGCAGAGAATCTATTGGTACAGAGATCAAGGAACTAAAAAATAGTCATGATGAATTAAAAAATGCTATAAATGAGGTGCAAAATAAAGTGGAGGCAGCCACAGTGTGGATTGAAGAGGCAGAGGGGAGAATAGGTGAATTAGAAGATAAAATTATGGAAAAAGAGGAAGCTGAGATAAAGAGATAAAAAAAAATCTAGGAGTCTGGGGGGAGAATTAGAGAACTAAATGATTCAATCAAATGGAACAACATGCATATCACAGGAATTCCAGAAAAAGAAGAGAAAGAAAGGGGCTGAAGCACACTTGGACTAATGATAGCTGAGAACTTCCCTGACCTGCGGAAAGAAACAGGCATTGAAATCCAAGAGGCACAGAGAACTCCCTTCAGACATAACTTGAATCGATCTTCTGCATGATATATCATGAAACTGGCAAAATACAAGGATTAAGAGAGAATTCTGAAAGTAGCTAGGGATAAACGGGCCCTAACATACAAAGGTAGATACATAAGGGTAGGAGCAGACCTATCTACTGAAACTTGGCAGGCCAGAAAGGAATGGCAGAAAGTCTTCAATGTGATGAACAGAAAAAAATATGCAGCTGAGAATCCTTTATCCATTAAGCCTGTCATTCACAATAGGAGAGATAAAGGTCTTCCCAAACAAACAAAACCTGAAGGAATTCATCACCACTAAACCAGCCCTACAAGAGATCCTAAGGGGGATTCTGTGAGGGAAATGTTGCAAGGACCACAAAGTACCAGAGACACCACTACAAGCATGAAAACTACAGATGTCACAGTGACTCTAAACCCATATCTTTCAATAATAACACTGAATGTAAATGGACTAAATACTCCAACCAAAAGACATAGGGTATCAGAATGGAAAAAAAAACAAAAACCAAAAAAAAACCAAAAAACAAGACCCATCTATTTGCTGTCTACAAGAGACTCATTTTAGACCTAGGACACCTTCAGATTGAAAGTGAGGGGATGGAGAACTATCTATCATGCTACTGGAAATCAAAAGAAAGCTGGAGTAGCCATACTTATATCAGACAAACTAGACTTTCAATTAAAGGCTGTAACAAGAGATGAAGAAGGGCATTATATAATAATCACAGGGTCTATCCATCAGGAAGAGCTAAAATTATAAATGTCTATGCACTGAATTTGGAGGCCCCCAAATATATAAAACAATTAATCACAAACATAAGCAACATTATTGATAAGAATGTAGTAATTGCAGGAGATTTTAATACTCCACTTACAACAATGAATAGATCATCTAGACAGAGGATCAACAAAGAAACAAGGGCCCTGAACGATACATTGGATTAGATGGACTTGACCGATATATTTAGAACTCTGCATCCCACAGCAACAGGATATATCTTCTTCTTGAGTGCATATGGAACATTCTCCAAGATAGATCACATACTTGGTCACAAAACAGCCCTTCATAAGTCTAAAAGAACTGAGATCATACCATGCACACTTTCAGATCACAATGCTATGAAACTTGAGATCAACTGCAGGAAAAAGTTTGGAAAACCTCCAAAAGCATGGAGGTTAAAGAACATCCTACTAAAGAATGAATGGGTGAACCAGGAAATTAGAGAAGAAAATAAAAAATATATGGAAACAAATGAAAATGAAAATACAACAATCCAAATGCTTTGGGATGTAGCGAAGGCAGTCCTGAGAAGAAAATACATTGCAATCCAGGCCTATCTCCAGAAACAAGAAAAATCCGAAATACAAAATCTAATAGCACACCTAAGGAACGAGAAGCAGAACAGCAAAGACACCCCAAACCCAGCAAAAGAAGAGAAATAATAAAGATCAGAGCAGAAATAAACAATATATAATCTAAAAAAACAGTAGAGCAGATCAATGAAACCAAGAGTCTGTTTTTTGAAAAAATAAACAAAATTGATAAACCTGTGGCCACACTTCTCAAAAAGAAAAGGGAGAGAACCCTAATAGATAAAAACACGAATGAAAATGGGATTATTACAACTTATCCCTCAGAAACACAAGCAATTATCAGGGAATACTATGAAAAATTATATGCCAACAAACTGGACAACCTGGAAGAAAGGGACAAATTCCTAAGCATCCACACACTTCCAAAACTCAAACAGGAAGAAATAGAAAATTTGAACATACCTATAACCAGTGAAGAAATTGAATCAGCTATCAAAAATCTCCCTACAAATAAGAGTCCAGGACCAGATGGCTCCCCTGGGGAATTCTACCAGATATTTAAAGCAGAGATAATGCCTATCCTTCTCAAGCTGTTCCAAAAAAAATATAAAGGGAAGGAAAACTTCCAGACTCATTCTATGAAGCCAGCATTACTTTGATTCCCAAACCAGACATAGACTCAGCAAAAAAAAAAAAAAAAAAAAAGATAAAAAAAAAAAAAAAAAGAAACTACAGGCCAATATCCCTGATGAATATGTATGCAAAAATTCTCAACAAGATACTAGCAAATCAAATTCAAAAGTATATAAAAAGAATTATTCACCATGATTAAGTGGGCTTCATTCCTGGGCTGCAGGGCTGGTTCAATGTTTGCAAATCAATCAATGTGAAACATCACATTAATAAAAGGAAAGATAAGAACCATATGATCCTGTCAATCGGTGCAGAAAAAGCATTTGACAAAATTCAGCATCCTTTCTTAATAAAAACCCTCGAGAAAGTCGGGATAGAAGGAATATAATTAAACATCAAAAAAGCCACTTATGAAAAGCCCACAGCTAATATCATCCACAGTGGGGAAAAACTGAGAGCTTTCCCCCTGAGATCAGGAACAGGACAGGGAGGTCCACTCTCACTGCTGTTGTTTAACATAGTGTTGGGGGGTACCCGGTGACTCGGTTGAGCGACCAACTTCGGCTTAGGTCATGATCTCATGGTTTGTGAGTTCAAGCCCTGCATTGGGCTCTGTGCTGACAGCTTGGAGCCTGGCGCCTGCTTCAGATTCTGTGTCTCCCTCTCTGTCTCTGCCCCTCCCCACCTCATGCTCTGTCTCTCTCTGTCTCAGAAATAAATAAACATTAAAAAATTTAAAAAGAAACATAGTGTTGGAAGTTCTGGCATCAGCAATCAGACAACAAAAGGAAATCAAAGGCATCCAAACTGGTAAGGCTGAAGTCAAGCTTTCACTTTTTGCAGATGACATGATATTATACATGGAAAACCCGAAAGACTCCACCAAAAGTCTGCTAGAACTGATACATGAATTCAGCAAAGTCGCAGGACACAAAATTAATGTACAGAAATAAGTTGTATTCTCATACACTAATAATGAAGCAACAGAAAGACAAAGAAACTGATCCCATTCACAGTTGCACCAAGAATCATCAAATACCTAGGAATAAATCTAACCAAAGATGTAAAAGATCTGTATGCTGAAAACTGTAGAAAGCTTATGAAGGAAATTGAAGAAGATACAAAGAAATGGAAAAACTTTCCGTACTCATGGACTGGAAGAATAAATATTGTTACAATGTCAATACTGCTCAAAGCAATCTACACATTCAATGCAATCCCTGTCAAAATAGCACCAGCATTCTTCTCGAAGCTAAAACAAGCAATCCTAAAATTTTTACGGAACCACAAAAGACCCCGAATAGTCAAAATAATATTGAAGAAGAAAATCAAAGTGGGAGGCATCACAATCCCACACTTTAGCCTTGACTACAAAGCTGTAGTCATGAAGACAGTATGCTATTGGCACAAAAACAGACACATAGACCAATGGAATAGAATAAAGGCTCCAGAATTAGACCCATAAATGTATGGCCAACTAATCTCTGACAAAGCGGGAAAGAATATCCAGTGAAAAAAGACAGTCTCTAACAAATGATGCTGGAAGAACTGGACAGCAACATGCACAAGAATGAAATTAGACCACTTTCATACACCATTCACAAAAATTAACTCAAAATGGATGAAGGACCTGAATGTGAGACAGGAAACCATCAAAACCCTAGAGGAGAAAGCAGGAAAAACCTCTCTGACCTCAGCTGCAGCAATATCTTACTTGACACATCTCCAAAGGCAAGGAAATTAAAGGCAAAAATGAACTATTGGGACCTCATCAAGATAAAAAAGCTTCTGCACAGTGAAGGAAACAATCAACAAAACTAAAAGGCAACCGACAGAATGGGAGAAGGTATTTGCAAATGACATATTGGATGAAGGGCTAGTATCCAAAATCTATAAAGAACTCACCAAATTCCATGCCGAAAAATAAAATAATCCAGTGAAGAAATGGGCAGAAGACATGAGTAGACAGTTTTCTAAAGAAGACATCCAGAAGGTCAACAGACACATGAAAAGATGCTCAACGTCACTCCTCATCAGGGAAATACAAATCAAAACCACACTGAGATACCACCTCACGCCAGTCAAAGTGGGTAAAATGAACAAATCAGGAGACTATAGATGCTGGAGAGGATGTGGAGAAACGGGAACCCTCTTGCACTGTTGGTGTGAATGCAAACTGGTGCAGCTGTTCTGGAAAACAGTATGGAGGTTTGTGAAAAAATTAAAAATAGGTCTACCCTATGGTCAGTAGTAGCACTGCTAGGAATTTACCCAAAGGATACAGGAGTGCTGACGCATAGGGGCCATTGTATTCCAATGTTTATAGCAGCACTTTCAACAATAGCCAAATTATGGAAAGAGCCTAAATGTCCATCAACTGGCAAATGGATAAAGAAGATGTGGTTTATATATATAATGGAATACTACTTGGCAATAAGAAAGAATGAAATGTGTCCATTTGTAGCAATGTGGATGGAGCGGGAGAGTGTTATGCTAAGTGAAATAAGTCAGGCAGAAAAAGACGGATACCATATGTTTTCACTCTTATGTGGATCCTGAGAAACTTAACAAAAGCCCACGGGGGAGGGGAAGGGGGGAAAAAGTTACAGAGAGGGATGGAGGCAAACCATAAGAGACTCTTAAATACAGAGAACAAACTGAGGGTTGATGGGGGTGGGAGGGAGGGGAAAGTGGGTGATGGGCATGGAGGAGGGCACCTGTTAGAATGAGCACTGGGTGTTGTCTGGACACCAATTTGACAATAAATTACGTATAAAAAATATGCAAACATTGAAAATAAAATAAAATAAAATGTAAAAAGAGATTACAAATTTAAAAATAAATAAATAAGTAAGTAAGTAAATAAATAAATAAAGACTGCTTAGAAAGGGACAAGCAAAAATAGTTAAGGGACTCCGTGTTTCAAAACACAGGAAATGAGTTAAAAGAAAATAACAAGAAAGCATTAATAGTAAAATAAGATGTCAGTAAATACTTTTATGGAGTTGAAGCTAAAAAAGACTTCCCTGGGGCCCCTGGGTGGCTTGGTCGGTTAAGCGTCTGATTTTGGCTCAGGTCATGATCTCGCGGTCCGTGAGTTCAAGCCCTGCGTCGGGCTCTGTGCTGACAGCTCAGATCCTGGAGCCTGTTTCAGATTCTGTGTCTCCCTCTCTCTCTGACCCTCCCCCGTTCATGCTCTGTCTCTCTCTGTCTCAAAAATAAATAAACGTGAAAATTTTTTTTTTTTAAAAAAGGCTTCCCTAAGAATGTCAAAAGTGAAACCATATATATTGTGTGTCATAAATTGCCATTAGCACACTATAAAGTCATGTGACAACCTCAGGGAAATGCAATACCTGTAACCAAGATGGTGTTCGTAATGAAAATGTTCTCACAAATCACTTAAGGAAAGACATACAGCCCCAACAAACTCACCAGTAGAGTCATCAGCAAGTCATGCACTAAAAAAACGTTGGCTGATAAAATTTATTAAAATAAGTATTCAAATTCGCATGTAACTAAATTTAGAAAAGCAACTTCAAGCAATAACTGAATTCTGTTTAAGGGCTATTAAGTTAGTTAACAAACACACACAAGAAAATATCCATCATTGACAGAGTATGAGGACAATGGATTTTTATACACTGCTAATGGCCTTGAAGATTTGTCAATTTTTCCATAGGTTATGTTGCAACATGTGCCAAAAAAATTCTCATAAGTCATTTCTAGGAACTCATCTATTTGCTTAAAATTTTGTTTAGTGTTTATTTTGAGAGAGAGAGAGATTGTGTGAGCAGGGGAGGGGAAGAGAGAGGGAGACAGAAACGGAAGCAGGCTTTAGGCTCTGAGCTGTCAGCACAGAGCCCAGTGTGGGACTCAAACTCACGAACTGCAAGTTCACAACCTTAGTCAAAGTTGGAGGCTTAACAGGCTGAGCCACCCAGGCATCCCTAGGAATTCATCTTAATGTACTCCTGTAGATATCTGCGGTTTAGTAAATCTTGGTACATCCAGATAATTGAATAATTATATAACAAGTATATTGTTATATTGTTACAATGTTATTGTTACAATGGTATTTGTTTTACAATAAGAGTAGTTGTATACTTCTGGGACTAACAATAATTTTCATTGTATCTTTTCCCTTATCCATTATTAAAAATTTATCTCAGTAATCTGGACTGTGAACACAACCTTAAGTATGCAAGTTTCAACTTTTTACAATACATCATTAGTATAAAGTATGTTCACACATTCATGCACACATACATTCAGATATATATAATAAAGAGAAAGAATATGAAGTATACAGCACCATTTTGGATGAGGATGTTTTTAAGCCTAGGAGATGGGCTAGTTTTTAAACATTCCTTCCTACTTTAAGTACTTTCTGAAATTCATACAATAAACTTGCCTACATGAAAATTTTATCCCCCTTCAAAATCTGTATAGATAGTTTTTTAATGTTATATTTAATGCATACACTATTAGGTTAGGTTTGAAAAACAGACTAATTTTTTCTGTACAATATAATCAAATTTATATGTAACTTTACATGCAAGTTAAAATATAGCATAATTATAAAAGATTCATTTCTTTATATTCTTTAATTTTCCAAATTATCAAGTTAAAATTAAGATACTATGAGGGGCGCCTGAGTGGTTCAGTCTGTTAAGCGTCAGACTTCGGCTCAGGTCATGATCTCGCTGTTCCTGAGTTCAAGCCCCGGGTCAGGCTCTGTGCTGACAGCTCAGAGCCTGGAGCCTGCTTTGGATTCTGTATCTCCCTCCCTCTCTGCCCATCCCCCACTCACATCTCTCTCTCTCTCTCTCTCTCTCTCTCTGTCTCTGTCTCTCTCTCTCTCAAAAATAAACCTAAAAAATTAAAAAAATAATATGTATATAAAAACAAAATGCTATTAAATGCAATTAATAACAAACCTTTTTTTTTTTGAAAATTAAGTAGAGTTAACATCTCAGTGTAAATAGTCTGCATTTTATCTGAAGTCCATAAAATATTTCACTGTTATCATATTTATTTGAAATTAGGTATATAAGGGATTTTGTGATGCTTTAGAAGCATTGCCAGATATTGATTTTTCAAGTCACATGGTGACAAATCTTGCTGAAATGATTTTTATTTTTTTATGACAAGAATATCATTATTCAGATCCTTGACATTTAGAATTACCAACATTTGTATTGGACTGTCTATTAAATCTTTACAGTGTTTCAGGGATTTGCTGAAAATATAAAGCAGCAGAAACCAAAGAACATATTATATTTGACAGTATTGTCTCATTATTTAATGGAAATAAGGCATATAAATTTCAAACAAAAAAAATGTCTCATTAGCCATGGCAACACACAGACTTGTCTGCCTTAGTTTACTCTAGTTCTGTGATGCATAGAGTGCTAATGGACTAAACCAGTCCTCAACGTAATTACAAAGTCTTTGGTGGATTACAGCACTCTTGTGTCATTGGGAAAATTCAATTGGCCTCTTTAAAACACTTATAATATTCATTAGACACCCTAGAATTATCCAGTCTTGATAACTTTGGATGGGATTACATAAAGCTTCATTCGGAAGGGTGACAGAGATTTTTTTTCTGAAATTCTTTTTTTTTTTAATTTTTTAATGTTTATTTATTTTTGAGAGAAAGAGAGACAGAGCACGAGTGGGGAAGGGGCAGAGAGAGATACATACACAGAATTCGAAGCAGGCTCCAGGCTCCGAGCTGTCAGCACTGAGCCCAGTGCGGGGCTCAAACCCAAGAACCACGAGATCATGACCTGAGCTGAAGTTGGACACTTAACCGATTGAGCCACTCAGGCACCCCTTTTTCTGACATTTGAAACAAAGAAACAATAATGTGAAACTGGAATAATACACTGAACTCTTTTTCTTTGTAATGTTTTCTTAAAGAATAGTTTTTTTCTTCTGCACTATTATTTTTCTAAGTTAATATATACCAGTTGTTGTGAGAAGCATACAGCACTTTAAAACAGGTTATGACATATCACATTGCAGTCTTACTTGCTTTCTTTGTTTTATTTCAGACGATATGAATTATTTATTTAGTAAGTCCTTGTTTAGAAGATTTGTTGATAACATATTCTTTCAAAGACACTTGATGTGGGTAATACAATTTTTGCAAACTTTATATAATTACCACCAAAAGGAAAGAAGCAAAAATTATATTTTTGATTTTTGAAACGAATATTCTTCCGTGCAAATTTTTTAGGCTCTTAGCAATTATTCATGCTTTTATTTAAAGTAAGCTATTAGTTAATCGTAAGTCTTCCTCATAACAAAAATCCTCATCATTTAAACTTGGCAAATATTATTCTGACTCTCTTCCCTTTGGTGTATATATATTAAAATGCTTTGGTGGAGCTCAGGGTAAAAAGAACCGTTACCATTGCTTATTTAAAAAGTATGATTTCCAGGGGACCCCTGGGTGGCTCATTCAGTCAAGCGATTGACTCTTGATTTCAGCTGAAGTCAGGATCTTGCGGTTCATGGGATAGAGCTCCAGGTTGGGCTCTGTGCCGACAGCACTGAGCCTGTTTGGGATTCTCTCTTTCCCTCTCTCTCTGCCCCTCTCCTGCCTACACTTGCTCTCTTTTTCTCTCAAAATAAATAAATAAGCTGTAAAATTAAAAAAAAAAAAATAAAGTATGATTTCCTGTGGGCAAGCAAGCAGGCTTATTATGTAGACCAAGTGAGATGATAATAATTGAGAGGGAGGCTCTGGAACCACCAACTTCGCTGCAGTGATAAAGTGTTGTTCTGATATTCATCCCTTATGAAATTAGTACTTGCTTGAGACAGCAACATGTCCCCCACGTTATTTCAAAAACATTTTCTTAAATTCAGTAGATGAATCTTCTTGAGTGGAAAATGTGGAATTAAAAACTAATTTTACTGAGATAACTGGTTAATCTAGTGGGGAAAAATACTCTAGTTCAATATCAAAAGTACAAATAAATTTTATTAACTTAAAAAAAAAGTATTACTGATATAAAGGCCATCGTTGATTTTTGCCTATTTATTCTATAATTTATCATCTTAATGGGCTCTTATCTGTTCTATTACTTTTTGTTTTATTTTTTGGTATTTGGTTTTGCAGTCGTATCAGTAACAATGAAAAAAAAATGTTCCTATGTTTTCAATAGATATATCTATTTCTTTTTTGTCATATTGCTTTGCTAGCACACCCAGAAAAATACTTAAAAATATAAACAAATCCAGGCATGCTTTGCCTTTATTTTAGGAAAAATCTTTGGGGTTAAATGTAAGGCCAATCATAGTTTTAAATTTGTGTTTTACAGTTAAAGGAGACATAATTTGAATTATTGGATACTAAGCATGCTTTGGTCATAGATTGATTGGAATTTTACTTACCTTTTTTATAATTTAAGTACCTGATTGTATTCTATTCTTAACAAAATGCTTTTATTTAAACTTATTTATTTAAATAACCTCTATATCCAACATGGGTCTTGAACTCACAACCCCAAGATCAAGAGTCCCATTCTCTACCTACTGAGCCAGCCAGGAGCTCCTTAAAAAATGCATTTATGTCTGATTTTAAAATTACTTCATGTTCATTGGGAAATAGCTAAAATACTACCAAAAAAAGTTAAGAGAAAGCAGTACTACTTATAAGACCACTTAAAGACATATTGACATAACATACAGATTTTAATTATTTTCTGTGAAATGTGCATACACAGAAAACTTCCTAAAAATGGGATTTTAATGTTCAAGTTTTTTCTACACTGCTTTTGAATGTCTCTCTATATTGTAGATCCATATCCATACAAATAAAATATAGACTTACATCATCATTTAATTACTAGTTTTTATTTGTGTGACTACATCCTGTTTATTTTTTCATTCCCACATTTAAATATCTTTTTGGTTTTAAACTTTGGCTTTGGTTTCTAGAAAATGTTTTCTGGGGCGCCTGGCTGGTTCAGTCGGTTCAGAGTCGTACTTGGATGCAGGTTATGATCTCGCGGTTTGAGAGTTGGAGCCCCGCATGGGCCTCTGTGCTGACAGCTCGGAGCCTGGAGCCTGTTTCGGATTCTGTGTCTGCCCCTCTCTGCCCCTCCTCCACTCACAACCTGTCTCTCTCTCTTTCTCTCTCATAAATAAATATTAACAAATTAAAAAATGCGTTTATATTTCCTTTTTATTTTCTCTGTCCTCCAGATAAGCATGCACATGTGTGTGCGCATACACACACACACACACACACACACACACACACAATGAAAAGGAAATCCCCCAAAGAACACAGAGTAATGGCTTAATTGCTTACCCCACAGTGACCAGAGTGTGAAGGATGGGGGAGCAGAGGCTGAGATTTACTACCCACATAAACTGAAAGGAAAAAGACTCATGCATTCATGTGAGACACAAAAGAGAGTAATAGTTAAATCTGACCTGGAACAAATGAGTATATTAGTAACAATAAAATATAATGAATTAGTCTAATGCCTGGAAGATTCATCTTGACCTATTTACGTCTAAAAGACATGGGTTACCTTTTAAAATTATGGCTATAATCCCTCTACCTTTTGTACAATGAAAGATATTTGCATGATAATAGATTTTAAATTCAGCTAATTTGGTTTGAACTTACTGGAAAAAGTACTGAAGAATTCAGTAAGTTCTAGAACAGAAATATATATATATATATATATATATATATATATATACACACATACATATATATACATGTATATATATATATTTGTGTATACATATATATATTTGTATACAATATATGTATACATTTGTGTATATATATTTGTGCATACACACATATATATGTGTGTGTGTATATATATATAAATTATAATATTACTAATATATAACTAAAACTAAAACAAAAAAGTCAGATGATTGGAGTTGGGGGAGAAGAGAGAATAGGAAGAACTTTCTCATCAGATATTTGTTAAAACCAGTCTTAAATCATAGTGGTAAATGTAAAGACATAATGGAAAATAAAATAACAAGACCATAAGGAACAAAATTTATGGATGAACACAGAGATGTCAAAGAAAAATTAATTCTGTGATGCCATCATTAAACAGCAAGGAAAATATAACAACTTAATGCTGAACTTACAATAATATAAATACAAGAAAAAGTAAACTTATGTAAAGAAAAAGACCTTTCTTCCATTTATTATGTAGACTGTTCTAGATTACCTGCAGCACTCTGGTGGATCTTACTACTGATCAAGGGTTCAACAGTAAGCATAACAGACAACAGACACAAATTCTTCCCCACAGAATTTACAATTTGGTGAAGAAAACACACAACTGACACATATCCCATGACATATCTAGTGATGATAAGGGCCATGGAGAAAACAAAGCAAGGGGAAAGGGAAAGGAGAGCTATGAGGCAGAGTGTGAAGAGAGTAGCTAGTTTACACAGGCTGGTCAGAGATGTCTTCTACTAACCTGATGTCTGGGTAGGGGTCTGAAGGAAGTGAGGGTCATGCTGACAGAGTTCGAAGTAAATACAAACAGCCTGAGAGGAAAGAATTCTTGTTGTGTTTGTGACACTGTTGAGAGACTGGTGTGGGTAAAGAGGAGTAGCCAGTGAGGAGAGGGTTGGGAAATGGATCAGAGAGGTTGTGGCCACTGGAAACCACTGGTGGTATCTTTCATACATTCTTTTATGTAGCCGTGATCCCTAACTTCAGCAACACCTTGGAATCACCTGAAGAGTTTGTAAAACTATAGATGGCTTGATCTCACTTTAAGAAACAGATCTTAGGTGTAGCTTGGGCATTGAGAATAAAAAAAAGCAAAAAAAAAAAAAAAAAAACCTCCAAATGATTATAATTTGCAGCCAATGAAAGGACAACTGGAATAGAGATAGGGAATATTAAAGGGACCCAATAAAGTGAAGCAAGGTGAAGGAAAAGATAAATCAAGGGAGACTGATGTTCTGAAGTTCAAGATAAGAAAGTGACTTGAAAAAGGAGAGGGATTAGTTTTGTGGGGTCCACAGGATGAAAGCTGATTCAAATATTGGAATTGGCCATGTAGGTCTCATTAGAGATTCTAAGAGTTGTTTGAGTTGTAAGAATGCAATCTTCATTGGCATGGGTTCAAGGGACAAAATGAGGACAGAGAAAGTAGACATGTTAAGTATATACAACTCTTTGAAAGACATTTCCTATGGAGCTGAGAAGAACGTACCATTTCTGAAACAGAATGTATACTTGAGAAATATTGTAGAAGATTAGGCCATGCTTTCTTTCTTTTTAATTAATTAATTAATTAATTAATTTTAAAATTTACATTCAACTTAGCATATAGTACAATAATGATTTCTGGAGTAGATTTCTTAATGTCCCTTACCCATTTAGCCCATCCCCCCTCCCCCCTCTTTCCAGCAACCCTCTGTTTGTTCTCTGTATTTAAGAGTCTCCTATGTTTTGTTCCCCTCCGTTTTTATTTTTATTTTTTTTTTAACGTTTATTTATTTTTGAGACAGGGAGAGACAGAGCATGAACGGTGGAGGGTCAGAGAGAGAGGGAGACACAGAAGCAGGCTCCAGGCTCTGAGCTGTCAGCACAGAGCCCAACGCGGGGCTCGAACTCACGGACCGCGAGATCATGCCCTGGGCCGAAGCTGGACGCTTAACCGACTGAGCCACCCAGGCGCCCCTCCCCTCCGTTTTTATATTATTTATGCTTCCTTTCCCTTATATTCATCTGTTTCGTATCTTAAATTTCTCATATGAGTGAAATCATATGCTATTTGTCTTTCTCTGACTAATTTTGCTTCGCTTAGCATAATACCCTCCAGTTCCATCCATGTAGTTGCAAATGGCAAGATTACATTCTTTTTGATTTCTGAGTAATACTCCATTGTGTGTGTGTGTGTGTGTGTGTGTGTGTGTGTGTGTACACTCACATCTTCTTTATTGATTCATTGGTCAATGGACATTTGGGCTCCTTCCATACATTGGCTATTGTCGATAGAGCTGCTATTAAACATTGGGGTGCAAGTACCCCATTGAAACAACACATCTGTATCCCTTGAATAAATACCTAGTAGTGCAATTTCTGGGTCATAGGGTGGTTCTATTTTTAGTTTTTTGAGGAATCTCCATACTGTTTTCCAGAGTGGCTGCACCAGCTTGCATTCCCACCAACAGTGCAAAACAGATCCCCTTTCTCCGCATCCTCGCCAACATCTGTTTTTGCCTGAGTTGTTAATGTTAGCCATTCTGACAGGGGTCAGGTGATATCTCATTGTGGTTTTGATTTGTATTTCCCTGATGATGAGTGATGTGGAGCATTGTTTCATGTGTCTGTTAGCCACGTGGATGTCTTCTTTGGAGAATAGTCTGTTCATGTCTTTTGCCCATTTCTTCACTGGATTATTTGTTTTTTGGGTGTTGAGTTTGATAAGTTCTTTATAGATTTTGGATACTAACCCTTTATCTAGTATGTCATTTGCAAATATCTTCTCCCATTCCGTCGGCTGCCTTTTAGTTTTGCTAGAAGCCATGCTTTCTAATAAAAATAATTTAGTAGAGAGAAAAATCTGATAATTAAATGAGTTAATAATGGTAAATCATTTGGAGAATTGTGTAGCTCATAGTAAGTGTGATATAAATGTTTGTTTAATGAATGAAAGATTCTAGAGAATGGATGGAGAGGTGGGGACTTGTTTAAAAGATGAAAATTGCTGAGAAACTTGATATAGGTGACTTAGCTCAGTGTTGGGGGACTATCCTCAAATGGTTGTTCAAAGAGTCTTCTTATTTGGTAGAGTATTAGTTATGTTATTAAAGTTGGTGGTAGGAATCTGAGGATGTTTTCTTCATAATTTCTTAATCCAAGTGAAATAAAAAGCAGTCACCTGTTGAAAGTAAGGGGGGTGGGAAGTATTTGAGTTTGGGGAGCCTAGAGTCTGGGACAGTGAATGACATGAGGTTTGTGGTCAGGAAGTTTATGTGAGACCACCCAGCAAGGTTGCATATCTCTCTTCATTAAGCAGTGATCTGCATGTTTTGTTTTGTTTACAAATTCATCCATATATAGAGTTCTTCCCAATTCCATCCTAATTTCATGTCAATTTAAGTATACTTCATGTATGAAAATTTATGCCACCATGTTTTGGTAGGTAATTGAACTGTTTCCAGCATTTTGCTATAAAAACTAATACCCAAACTAACAGTTTTATACATATGTTACATCATATTTTTGCTACTGTTTATTTGGAAGTTTGTTGGATCAAAAGATAAATGCATGCATCATTTCACTCATTTGTTTTCTTTGGTATTTGTACTTTATCAGAGAATGTTCTAGAAAATGTCACAGAAATAAAGACAGGTACTTCCATGCATGTATGATCATTGAACTCCAGTAGGCTCTCAGCACCACTCAGCACTACTACCTTTCTCTGTCTCCCTTCAGACCTACACTGACCACTCCTTCCTGTCTCCTCACTGGTCACACAGCACATTCTCCAGATGGGTGCTTCCTGCTACCCATGCTACCCATGACCCACCTCTATCTGCATTCCCCACTTCTTCTTTTTTAATGTAATAGGAGAGGTATTCCTCCTCCAAATAAGTGCCAGTGTTTATACCCGTTCTACTTCATCAGAAACCACTCATTAGTGATTATCTCTCCAGTGTCAAGTAAACATTTTTCAGTGGAGTCAGTCTCATTAGCATTTAAGTTTCTTGAATATTATTAATGTATTTTTCTAAGTTTATTTATTTTGAGAGAGAGAGAGAGAGACAGTGTGTGTGTGTGTGTGTGTGTGTGTGTGTGTGTGTGTGTGTGGAGGGGTGGGCAGAGAGAGAGGGAGTAAGAGAATCCCAAGCAGGCTCTGAGCTGTCAGCACAGAGCCTAACATAGGGCTTGATCCTGTTGACCATGAGATTATGACCAGAGCCAAAATCAACAGTATGATCCTCAACTGACTGAGTCACCCAGGCACCCCAAGTTTTTGACATCTTAAAAACATTCTCCATTCCCAACTTCATTGATACCACATTCTTAGTGTTTTCTTGCCACTTCCCTAGGGTCCTCTGAGTGCTCTTTGTAAGCAAGCTTCTCTTCCTTTCCTATACCATTATGCTCTCTTCTTTTTCAACCTGTAATTTCTCCCAAGGCAAATTAATCAATATTAATTATTGATAAGTTAATCAATTAGTGCATAAACACTGAGTGATGGCACCTCAGGCTGAACATTCATGTTGCTAGCTCCAATGGCCTTCTTTTCACCAGATACCTATATTCGTTTAATTAAGACCATTAAGACCATTGCCCAAGTCCTGGCCCCCTTTTTTTTTCAAATCTTTTTAAGGGATTAGAACTATATAAAAATCAAGTAAGTAAATAGACAGAAGAATATATAATCGTGATTGTATGTGGCCTGCAGAGCCCCAAATATTTACCATTCTACCATTTAGAGACAAGATATGTTAACTCTTAGTTTAGATCAACTCAAAGTCCCCCTAAAAATCAATAGACTAAGAATTCATACTCTGGATATTCCACACTTCTAAACAATGTTTCCTCAGTGAATGACATCATTATTCACGCATGTGGATAAAACCTGGCGCTTATGCCTGCACACTTTTACTTCCTATATCCAATCTATCATTATGTTTCATATTCTAAAGCATTCTGAAATCCATCTAGCAGCATTTAGTTCAATATTGCCATCCTGGTCCAATATATCATCCTCTTGCCCATACCCTCTGTCTAGCCCACCCCTCCATCTGCCCCTCACATTGCTACTAGAATCATCTTTCCTTAGTAAATTGCTAACCATTTAACCTAGAATTATTACTCTTCAGTGACTTCTGGGTGGTTTTAGGATTATAAAGACTCATTACATTTTCCTGTAGGTCTCTGCATGTTCCTATTCCCATCCTGTTCACTAGCCTTACTCCACACTGCCCTGTCCTTCCCTTTCCTACTCCAGCCACACTAGATTTCTTTCTAAGCTTCCAAAGGCCATCTCCCTCTAAACCCAGGGCATTTTTTACAAGTGGTTCCCTGTGCCTGGAACCTTTCTTTGTTTATTTAATTTCATCCTACTTATCCGCTAGACTGCACCTCAACAACACTTCTTTGGAGAAGACTTGAATACAACACAATATTCTTTTATATAATACCTGGATAACAATTTTACCCTCTCCATATGATAAAGATCATGACAAGACACCTGTCTGTTGCTTGCTATTGTGTTTCTCAAACTTGACACTGTGCCTGGTAACTATAGCAGAAGAAATAAATAGGACTCCAATGAATGGATTGAGTCTCTGATAAAAATTTATTATACAGAATCAATGGTATATTAATTCGTTAAATAATTATGGATAGTGGGATAATTATTATTATAAAAAATTAGGTATTAACTCACATTATTAATCAAGATAAATCCAGGAAGATGAATTATTTCATGGGAAGTACTATGAAGCAACACATTTATGGATGACTTTTTTTTTTTCAATATATGAAATTTATTGTCAAATTGGTTTCCATACAACACCCAGTGCTCATCCCAAAAGGTGCCCTCTTCAATACCCATCACCCACCCTCCCCTCCCTCCCACCCCCCATCAACCCTCAGTTTGTTCTCAGTTTTTAAGAGTCTCTTATGCTTTGGCTCTCTCCCTCTCTAACCTCTTTTTTTTTTTCTTCCCCTCCCCCATGGGTTTCTGTTAAGTTTCTCAGGATCTACATAAGAGTGAAAACATATGGTATCTGTCTTTCTCTGTATGGCTTATTTCACTTAGCATCACACTCTCCAGTTCCATCCACGTTGCTACAACGTGGATGGATGACTTTTTAAGCATAATCCCAAAGGTTGAAATAAAAAAGTGAAGACATCTGACTGCATTGAAGAATAAAAAAAGTCAACATATATCCACATTCAAAACTTCTTCATGGAAGAGATTATCACCAATGTTTAAAATAAAAACTTAGAAAACCAGTCTGTAAGACAGATCATTTCTAGTCTGCAATCATGTGAAACTCACTCCATTACCATTGTTTGTCACATGTATTTCAGGTGAAATCTCAGTAAATATAGATTGCAGTGTTTACCCGTGTAGCTTCATGCCTATCCAACATTCATTTCAACCTCATTAATAAAAAAAAATGATCAATGAATTGTTAAGAATCAATGATGACTAATAGTAGTAGGAGTCATCAATGTGGAGAGGAATTTAAGGCTGCTTTCTTAGTCTCCACTGGAATGCATTATTATTTCTGAGGGAAAGCACTGACTGCAGACAGAAATAGAAAAATTTACTCCACTCAGGGAGCAATATTCTACTAAGACTCCTTACATGAATGGAATGCTTCAAGAAACACATCCTATGAGGGCTGCATGTTTTATTTCCTGAGACTATTCTTCTCTTACCAAGAAATGGCCCCATCTTTTGAGCTTTGGATGATTAAATTTTCTGTGTTCTGTATCTTAAAATCACTTAAGAATTTCTTTTCTTCCCCCTCCCTGTGTGTAAATGACTCTATATTGACTGGTTGAAAAGTGAAGACTCCGTCATTTCCTTAAACATTTTTCATGCAATTTAAACATAGATTGACACTTCAGTATTTTGTAGGTTTATAAGCAAACATATTGATTTGAACATAAAATAACTATATTATGAGGATGGTTTAAATATGTTATTCTTCTATAAATGTAAGCAGATTTAGGGTTAAGATAGATTTTGAGAATTACCTTTCCTTGTCCAATAGTAACATTTTTTAAGGAATCACAGGGTCTGTATTAATTTTTTAGTGATCAGCATTTAAATTTTATTATTATTATACTCATTTTTAGCATTTTACTTACAAAAATTTTTGAATCAAAACAAAACTACATAGTACCAAATACCATAGGGAAAAGACATGATAATTGAAATAAATTTCTTGGACTGATGCTATTGCCAAAATTTAAGATGATATTAGGACTTTGGAGATCTGTGTGACAGCTTTTTCTTACCTGTGATTATTTGAAAAAAAACTTGGGCCCTCTTGAATTCAGTCTCTGCTTGGTTGACCAGGTTAGGTTTAGGAAACATATTATAGAATTTGAAACCTATCATCATTTCATTAATTTTATAATGTCACTGTAATTTGAAAACTAGAGAATTGAATAAATAGTCCAGAGGAGGCAAATAGATAGATAAATTAGACCTAACAAAAAATTATGAAGCATATTAGGAAAGATGTTTATTAAGTAGTTAGGGGAATGGGTTCCTCTCATCTTTTGTCTTCCTTCTATTTAAATAAAAGCCTTATGGCTAAGAACTCCCTCCTTACCAGAAATTTCGTATGACTCAATGTAACAGCAAAACTGCAACAAAAATCACATTCTAATTACTACCCCCAAACTCACAGAAAATAGGTGGGGAAATGGCTTGTATTATTGCCTCATTTAAGACATGGTGTTACATAGACACTTGGTTGTACTGAATTCAAATCACAGTTCAATGCATCATGGGAATCTTAGCAGAGGATTTAAGGGTGGTGATGTTTTGGTTGGATCAAATCAGATTATGCAACGGCCAGCTTAACGCTAGCACCAATGATCTCTTCCCAGTCAGCCTTAAATTAGCCATCTCCTTTGTAAAACTAAATGGGTCCGTCAACAATCTATTTGACAATTTTTGATTGTTAAAGATAGCAATTTCATATGGTTCAACCTCGTAATGAGAATACAGACAACAGAGGAATTTTTTTTTTTCTTAAATTTTGTCACTTTGATAGACATAAATATATTCATGGGACAAATTCACATAGGATACTGGGTTTTCCTTGAATTTCCTTATCTTTCCAAATGACTGGGCTTACAAATCACTGGTTACAAAATTTGAGGTACAAAGAGCCTTGGAAAAGATATACTTTATAAAATTCTCTGCATAAAATATCTCCTTTAATTTTCAGAAAAACCCTGTGACCTCAGTGTTATCATTATCTACATTTTATAGCTGAACTAAGATCCAACTCTATTCAGATTTTTTTGTTCACGCTCTTTGCTGCCGAACTATAATGCTACCATCTGAAAACCCATTGAGATGGATTTCTAATCTTAACTTCATTTTCTAGATTAAAAAAAAAAAAAAAAAAAAAAACAAACCTAAAATCAAAAGAGCTTATGCCCTTACCCCAGGTCACATTTTCTACTCTGCTCCAGTTTTGTTCCCAGCTGGGTCTAAAATAGATTTAAATGTCAGAGCAGTATTCTTTCTCATAAATACATATTTAACTCAGAACAGTCTTCTGTTTATTCTTTCAATCACATCCGATGATAGTATCTTAATTACATGCAATTTTGTGTTTCCTATTTGTCAACTAGGGCTCTTTAATGTTACAAGTAATCAAAAGGAATAAAAACAATGCAAGTAGGTTTAAATAAACAAAAAAATTGACTCGAATTACTCAGAAACCTGGAAAGCCCACAGGTACAAGGTCTGGATTTCCCTTGATGTAAAGGGTTACAGGTTGGCAAAGGCCTAGTTTCTTTCTGTCTCCAATATAGTAGTTTCATTTTTATTTTTGTTTGTGTTTCTCCTAATGCTGGATTCTCACACGTAGTAGGAAAACATGTGGTAACAATTCCAGACTTCAAATTCAGGACTTTCAGTAGCTCTTTCAGATGATCAAGGAATGTTATTTCACTAAAATCTCAATAAGTCTTCTTCCATCATTCAGTTTAATTGGGGCAGATTCTAATTCCTGTTTCGATTCTTATAGCCATATAAATTCCATGCGTTGAAAGGCGTAGCCCTGATTAGATTAGCTCGGATTCTAACTAAAGGTGTTACTGTGATTTGATTGAAGCAATCAGTGTTCAACCAGGGAACTGGGTCAATGCTATTCCCATCCCCACCCACCAAACAAATAAAACCAAAGACTGATACCTAACAGCAGAGAGCAATAGGGTCGCTGTTTAGACGTAAAATGCCAGCCGACCTATGACTCAGGAAATTCACAATGTGACAGTCATCCTTTACTAAGGATGCACCCTGGGTACCTTCTGGAATCTTTGTGTTATTGTTCTTATGTTTTAAGCTTTTAATTGTGAAATATAATTTAGACACTGAAAAGTCCATCAAATATAAACGTGTGACATCATTAATCATTGTAAGTGGAACATTGGTGTAATCTTTACCTAGGTCAAATGAAAGCACATTGTCAGACCTAAAGAAGATATCCATGTGCACTCTCATAATTACAATCCCTTCTGACCTCCCGGAAGGTTACCATTACTACACGTTATGGTAATCATTTCCTTGCTTTACTTCTATTCCTGCTGCTTATCACCTTAGCGTGAATCCCTAAACACTGCGATTTAGTTTTTCCCATTTGTAGGACCTTGCAGAAATTGAATTGTACACTGTCGGGGGGTTGGCTCTAAAAGTCTGTAAAATTCCTTCATGTTGCTGTGTGTGTGTTTGCATTCCACCGAGTGAAACCATCACATTTTGTTTTTACATTTTACTGTTAATGAACGGTTGTGTTAACTGGCATGAACACCCTCAAATGTGTCTCTTGGAACACACTTGACTTCATTTCTTTTCAGAATATGCCTCTAGATTTGTTGGGTCATGGACAATATATCTGTTTAACATATTAGATACCGCCAAATGTTTTTCCAAAGTACTTTAGCCATTTTATTATCATGATAGCAGTGCGAGAGTCTCTCTTCTTCCTCACGCTTGCTAAATCATGCCATAGCCAGGTGAATTTCAGCCAGTCTGGTGGATCCCCACCAGTGATATCTCATTGCAGCTTGCCTTTACATATTGCTGGTTAGAAATAAGACCTAGTGGTCTTTTGTATGTTGTTTTTGTTAAATGGCCTTTGGAGTCTCTTGCGAAAACATTTTTTTCTCAATTAGATTGATTTCTCTTGTATTTAGAGGTTTCATACATTCTGATATGAGCTACTTTTTTTTTGTATTGCAAATATCTTCTCCCCGTCTATGACTTCATTTTCACTTTCTTAATGCTTCCTTTGACAAAGAATTCTTAATAACGGAGCCAAATCTACCAATCTTTTAATTTATACTTACTGGTTTTTGTGTTCTACATAACTATTTACCTATGATAGATCAAAAACGATCCCTCTATGTTATTTTTATCTTTTTTCTTTGATGTATATAGTTACAACAAATTTAGAATTGCTATTTGTGTATGGTATATGATAGAGATGATTTTATGTTTATTTTTACATATAGATCTCCAATGTCACAGCACCATTTTTTTATGGAAAAAAATACTTCTTCTTTTGGTTATTGTCGATCGTGCTACAACAAACATGCAAGTTCTCTTCAAGCCAGTGATTTTGCTTCTTTTGGAAATATACCCAAAAGTGGAATTGTTGGATCATGTGATAATTCTTTTTTTTTTTTAATTTTTTGAGGAAAGTTCATGCTTTCCATAGTGTCTATACCAATTTATACTCCTACTAAGAGTGCACAAGTTTTCCTCTTCTCCACATCCTTGACATTACTTCTTTTGTCTTTGTGATAATAACTATTCTAATAGGTGTGAGGTGGTATCTCTTGTGGTTTTGGTTTGCATTGCCCTGATGATTAGTGATGTTGAACACATTCCCATGTATCTGCTGGTCATTTGAATATCTTCTTTGAAATAATGCCTGTTCAAGTTCATGGCAGCATTATTTAGAATAGTCAAGACATGGAAGCAGCCTAAGTGTCCATTGATGGATGGACTGATAAAGAAAATGTGGTATGCATGCGCACAATGGAATATTATTCAGCCATAAGGAAGAGGGGTATCTTGCTAATTGTGACAACATGGATGGAACTTGAAGGCATTGTGGGTCAGACAGACAGAGAGCAAATAGTGTATATCTCATTTCTGTGTTAAGTCTAAAAAAACAAAAACAAAAACAGAAAGAACTCATCCAGACAGCAAATTGGTGGTTGCCAGAGTCGGGGGAATTGGGAAAGGAAGGAATGGGTAAAGGTGGTCAAAACACATATTTCCAGTCATAAGCTAAATAAGTTCTGGGAATTTAATACACAGCATGGTGACTATAGTTAACAATACTGTATTGCACATCTGAAAGTTGCTAAGAGAGTAGATCTTAAAAGTCCTCATCACAAAAGAAAAAAACTTTTGTAACAATGTGAGGTGATGGATGGATGTTAGCTAAAATTACTGTGGTAACTGTATCTATATCTATCTATATAATATTATATGTCAGTTATATTTCTATGAAACTTAAAAAAGAAAAAAAATCATGTTTCCAATGTTCTACACTGGCAATAGTTCACAAATTTATATTTCTGTATGTGTGGATCTGTTTGGAGATCCTCAGTTCTGTCCTGTTCATTTGTTTCTCCTTGGTTTGTCAGTTGGCCACTTTAAACACTGCAATTGTATAATATGGTTTGATATTGGAAACACCGAGTCACCTAATTTCCCATCAAAAGTACCTTAGCTCTTCTTGGCCTGCAGTATAGTCCCCACAGTTTGTAATCAGCTCATAAGATTCTACTACAGCATCTCCAATGGGTGGAGATACATTGAATCTATACAGGTCAATATGGAGAACATTTTCTTCGTTATAATACTCAGACTCAGATGCATGAATGTGGTCCATTTTTCCTTTTCCTGGAGTCTTCTTTAATTTGAAAAGAATTAAATGTTATTTGGTAGTTTCTTTTATATTTTATAACCAACTAAAATATGAGTATGTTTTTGATATTTTGAAGCTATTGAAATGGTATGTTTCTTGACTTTCATTTTTACATTTTGTTGCTAGCATGTCATTTGTAAACTGTCCCTGTATCCAGCAGTTTTGCTAAGCTCACTAATTCCATTCCCTCACCTGTAGATGTTTTTGTCAGTGCACTAAATGTGCCTCCTTCGGAATTTCTTTTTTTTTCTTTTTTTTTTTTTGTAGAAGCAATCAGAGAGATGATTGCTTAATTTTTTTTCCCATTCAATATTCATACATTTACCCATTCATTCATTATTGTTTTATTGCTCTGGCAAAATCTTCAAACCCAATCTGGAGCTGAAGTATTGTAGCCAAACATCCTTGTCTTGGGGTGCTAGGGTGGCTCAGTCGGTTAAGCATGGGACTTTGGCTCAGGTCATGATCTCACGGTTTGTGGGTTTGAGCGCTGCACTGGGCTCTGTGCTGACCGCTCTGCGCCTGGAGCCTGCTTCAGATTCTGTCTCCCTCTCTCTCTGCCCCTCCCCTACTCCTGTTCTCCCTCCCTCTCTCTCTCTCTCTCTTTCTCTCAAAAATAAATAGGGGCGCCTGGGTGGCTCAGTCGGTTAAGCGGCCGACTTCGGCTCAGGTCATGATCTCCCGGTCCGTGAGTTCGAGCCCCGCGTCAGGCCCTGTGCTGATGGCTCAGAGCCTGGAGCCTGTTTCAGATTCTGTGTGTCCCTCTCTCTGACCCTCCCCCGTTCCTGCTCTGTCTCTCTCTGTCTCAAAAAAAAATAAACGTTAAAAAAAAATTTTTTTTTAATAAAATAAAATAAAAAAAATAAATAAACGTTAAAGAAAATTAAAACCAAAAACATCCTTGTCTTGTTCTGTGTCTCAAATGAAGAGTTTTCAACATTTCACCATTAAGGAAGATAACAGTTTTAGGTATTTTTATGTATGTTTATCACATTAAGAATGTTCTTTTCTATTCCCCAAATGATAAGATGTTTTATTATAAACATGTGTTTATTTTTTACCAAATACATTTGAGGCACCTCTTAGGTGATCATCAGATAGTTCTCTTTATTGTGTTAATGTGAAGAATTATACTGTTTGATCACTGCTCTTTTCAGGTGGATATCCTCTTTACTGGACTTCCCCTCCCCCAAAGGTTATAATCAAAATCGTGGACAAGTGGCACAGCAGAGCAGCAGAGACCCCAAATAATCACAATGGACAGTGTCTGCACACAAGTAAGGCAGCAACTGCTTATCACCTCACCTCCACCTCGTGAAGTACATAACCCGTACATGCGTCCCGTGGGCCTGTTGGCTGTATTCCTTGTTTCTGATGGATTCTTTTTTTTTCCCTTTGTATTTACTGCTTTTAATCAAACATCTTATGCCAGGTATAAGCCGAACCTGCTCACACTACATTGTCCTTCTATATATAATTAATTTTTTTTGCTAATATTTATGTAGAATTTTTGCACTTAAGCTTATAAGTAAGAGTGGATTTTCTTTTTCCTTGTTAAAATATTTTTTTAAATGTTTATTTATTTTTGAGAGACAGAGTGCAAGTGGGGAAGGGCCTGAGAGAGAAGGAGACCCAGAATCCAAAGCAGGCTTCAGGCTCTGAGCTGTCAGCAGAGATCCCAATGTGGGGCTCAAACTCACGAAGTGTGAGATCATGGCCTGAGCCCAAGTTGGATGCATAACCAACTGAGCCACCAATTTGCCGCTTTTTTTAAAAAATATATACTTTCCACTAAAAATGTTTCTGAAACAAATCGAAGATAATATAAACTGAGGAGTATTCCCCTATTATTAGAGGTGATTGTGCAATTTGAAAATACTTCGTTGTTGAGTGTTTGGTAGAACTCCCTAGGGAAGTTACTGGATACTAGAAAGTGTGTGTGTATGTATTTGTGTGTGTGTGTGTGTGTGTGTGTGTGTATGTACATCCAGATGCATGTGCATGCAAAGGTCTTTGATGACTAATTCAAATGAACAGTTATAAGAAAATTTGTTTGCTCAGTTTTCACAAGTCAGTCTTGGTCTTGACAAATTACATTTTTAAAATAAATTGGCATATTTCCCATATATTTTAATTCATTGGGATAAAGGCATAACTTTGTCTATATTGTCACCTTATTATTTTATTATGGCTGTGTGATCTGAAGTGCTGTCCTCTTATTCATTTCAGACATTGGTTTTTTTTTTTTTTTTTGTATTTTTAAAAATTTTTTTAATGTTTATTTATTTTTGAGACAGGGAGAGACAGAGCATGAATGGGGGAGGGGCAGAGAGAGAGGGAGACACAGAATCAGAAGCAGGCTCCAGGCTCTGAGCCATCAGCCCAGAGCCCAACGCGGGGCTCGAACTCACGGACCGTGAGATTGTGACCTGAGCTGAAGTCGGACACTTAACCGACTGAGCCACCCAGGCGCCCCAGACATTGGTTATTTGTACCTGATTCTATTTTCATTGGACTTTTGTTAATTTCCCTATAACTTCTTGAGATTTTTGCCGCTTGTTTTCTGTTCTAATACATGTATAGAAGGTTATAAATTTCTCTCTAAATGCTACTTAGCATTTATGCCACATTTTTGGATGGTGACATTTCTATTAGTATTTGGTTTAATTTTTTTTTAACCTAAGGGTTATTTACAGCTCTAAACTTTAATTTTAAAACACCTATATTTCTTTATGTTATTCATTTCTAATTTAATTAAATTATGACTAAGGAAGGTACTGTTTATGGTTTCAGTCTTTTCAATACTTTGAAACTAGTTTTATACTCTAATAAAATATTCAAATATTTTACATGTGCTTGAATGGGATGTATATTTTATATTTGTAGATTCATTTGTGGGTCATTTATTCATAAACACCTATATATTTTTATTAGGTGAAGTTGATTGTATTGCTTACATTTTATATATTTCAGCACTATTTTCAATTGTGTATTTTATAAGGTACAAAAAGAGGAAAAATACATCACTAATATGATTGTAGATTTGTCTTTATCTGCTGGTATTTGGTCCACTTTATATTTTATGTAGTTTGAGGCCATGTTTTCAGGCTCATACTAATTTAAAATTGCAACATGTTTTTGCTGAATCCATTTTGATAAATGAAACACTTTCATTCTTAATCTCTGGTATGTTTTCAGCTCAATTTGTTTTCATTTTCGTTTTTGTTTTGTTTTGAAATGAATATAGGTACTTTTTGTGAATGGAGTTTAAGTGATGTATATCTTTTATTGTTTTTTGACTTTCAAGCTTTCTGCTTCCTTATGATTTAAGCATATTTCATTAAAAGAACATAGTTTGTTTTGCTTTGCTTTTTTATTTAGTCTAACAACTTCCTTTTCATTGGAACTTTGAGTCCACTTTATATTCAATGTAAACATTTAGATACTGTACTTTACTTTAAATCCACCATTTTACTCTGTGTCTCTCCTTACCTCTTCTGGGTTTCTTTTTTTTTTTTTTTTTTTGTTATTGACTTATTTTTATTTTGGCTTATTTTTGTTTTTGGATGTTTCCTTTTGTAGTTTGTGGGTTATGCACTATTTTACTATTTCTGGAGATTTCAATATACATCAAAGTCCATATAATATTCATTGGTACTATCTCAATTAATGCAAAAGCCTTAGAAAATGTTAACTCTACCTCCTCCTGATATGAATTTTATTTTTATTTCATTAATTTCGTTCTCTCCCTTTCTCTCTCTCTCTCCACACACACACACACACACACACACACACACACACACACAGTAGAGACAGTGAAAGAAAGAATGCTTCACCATTGCATATGAATACCTAAACCAATGGACTTTCAGTGACATCACATCCTCCCTCCACCTGGTCCCTCCCTTTCCAAGGTGATCCCCTGCTCAGGTGAAGGACCTGTTCTGGAAGACGGGAAGAAGGCCCAGGCTATGGGGCAACATGAGAAAACCCTCACCCTTAGGAACCAAGTATTTCTGTGGAAGAGTCATTTTTGTTCATGGTTGTTCCTGTTAATATCTTATATGTTTTACCTTTGGCTTCTTTAAAGATTGTTTTCTTAGTAAGTTATGTAATTTATGTCTTACAGTGATAGGGGAAGTATCTCTAGATGTGGTTTCTATGTATTTTAATCATGCTTGTGGGGCGCCTGGGTGGCTCAGTCCGTTGAGCGTCCGACTTCGCTCAGGTCATGATCTCGCGGTTTTGTGGGTAGGAGCCTCGCGTAGAGCCTGGAGCCTGCTTTGGATGCTGTGTCTCCCTCTCTCTCTGCTCCTCCCCCACTCATGCTCTGTCTCTGTCTGTCTCTCAAAAACAAATAAAAGTTAAAAAAAATTAATCATGCTTGAGAAGTTAGGGCTCCTTGAATCTACAGCACGGTGTCTTGATGTGTTTCAAATGGTGCTATTCCTCCCATTATAGCTGCCCTGTGGGACTCAGTACATTTAAACACAAGTCAGTTTTTCTCTTACTATTCCTTTTGTTTCTCCTTTTGCAACCAATCATCTTTTCCCCCCCTATAAGTCTTTCATTATGAATGGTTTGATCTCTTTAGTTATTAATATTCAGCCACCTTTTCCAATCTGCAGTCAAACCTGCAGTCTGAAATCACAGTGTAAATGATTACAAATTTTTGTTGGAGACGTTTTATATAGATTCACCTGTTCTTCGGTCCTTTTTCAGTGAATTATTTTATTTTTTCCTGCATTTGAATTATGGTGGCAATTATAGTTTTAATATAAAAATGTAGGGGTGACAAAATTTACCTACATGATTCCAGTATTAGAGGCTTTGTTGGTCCGTTTCTACTGCAGACCCATTTCTATTGATTGCCATTTGTTTTTATTGGAGTGCTGGTTATTTTTAATCATGTGCCAATGTATATAAGTTGCTTATAAAAATTGTAGAAGTAACTTAAGGCCTAGGTAGGTTGATGTTACCTTCTTTCAAAGAGAAGCTCTGCATTTCTTCTAGGCTTATGGGTGTCAAAGCATTAGGCAAAATTTTATTTCAGTTTTAGCTATTGATTAAGCTTTTTTGTGTTATTCAGATTTGAAGCTCAAATGTAGTCCGGGCAAGTGGTTGCTTCATTTTCAGTTCTTCCTTATCATACTACTTAAATCTTTGTTACGCCCACCTGTTCCTGCTGGCAGACCTTAAAATGTAGCATTTGTATCCCTAGTACTTGACTCTGACAGGCACCACACAGTTCCTCAGGTGCTTTCATGGAAATATCGTCTTTCCAGATTCTGGTTTCCCTGTTCTGAAGTTTTGCTGTCTCTTGCATCTTGACTCAGTAATTCATCTCTAATTTGTTAACTGCTTGATGTCTTCAATCCTTCTGTCCACATCTTATTTTTATTTGCTCAGTACACTAACTGAACCAATAAGGGGTGTGCGTGTGCGTGTGCGTGTATGTGTGCGTGTGTGTGTGTGTATACAAGATATATGCTTTAGGACATGGGTTCACATGATTATGGATGCAAGCTGGAGACCCCAGAGGACTGATGGTATAGAGTCTGAGTCCAAAGGCAGAAGAGGACTGAAGTCCTCTAAAACAAGTAGAGAGAAAGAATTCTTTGTCAGCTTTTATTGTATTCAGAACTCCAAAGAATTAGATGAGGCCCACTCACCTTCCTCACTCAGTCTACTTGTTTAAATGTTAATCTGGTCCACAATCACTCTCACAGACATACCCAGGAATGATGTTTAACCAGATATCTGGGCACTCATGACCCAGCTAAGTTGACACATACAATTAACCATCACACTCAGGTTTCCAAGTTGTCCCAAGTGGGACTATGTCTACCTTACTTGGTCTGTCATTACTGGAATTGAAGTCTTCACAGAATCTTTTAAAAATTTGGATACACTGTCTTCAGGAATTTATTTTCTTATGGACTGAGAGACACCATTATAGCCATGGCAATTTCCAAATATCCAATACAAATGAAAAAAAAAATGTCATTGAAATCTATCCTTTAAATGTTCCATGAAATAAATACCTTTTTATCTTTTAATGCTCTGTTGAGGCTAAAGAACTCTCAAATTATGAGCTATAAATCGTGTTTGTAACATTTCTGCTTAAATAGGCTATTATCACTTCATAAACTTTGAAGGTTGACACTCAGGCAGAGTTCCTTGTAAAATAAAAAGTATTAAATTTCAGTACGTAGTTTTTCCCTAAAAAGTATATTATACTCCTAAGTTTCAATTAACTAATAATTTTTCTAAAAAATATGTGATTTTGATGTACATTATATAGTACATATAGTATATGATGTACATAATATAGATATATATTATTAGTCCTTTAACAACTAACCTTAAAAAATAATTTTCACTTTGATCTCAGATCTCGACCTTTTAGTTATTATGAACATCCATCATGTTATAATAACTCATACCTCAATCTTTTCTTATTTAGTCTTTTATTTATTTAAATCCAACTTAGTTACATAGAGTATAATAATTTCAGGAGTAGAATTTATTGATTCATCATGGGTATAACACCCAGTACTCATCCTAATAAGTACCCTCTTTAATGCCCATCACCCAGTTAGCAAATTCCACCACCTAACACCCCTCCAGCAATACTCAGTTTGTTCTCTATGGTTGAGTCTCTTATGTTTTGCCTCCCTCTCTGTTTTTATCTTATTTTTCCTTCCTTCCCCTATGTTCATTTGTTTTGTTTCTTAAATTCCACATAAGAGTGAAATCATATGGTATTTGCATGTCTCTGACTGAATTATTTTGCTTAACATAATATACTCTAGTTCCATCCAAGTTGTTGCAAATAGCAAGATTTCATTCTTTTTGATTGCCCAGTAATATTCCATTGTACATGTATACCACATCTTCTTATCCATTCATTAGTTGATGGACATTCAGGTTCTTTCCGTAATTTGGCTATTCGTTTATAACACCACTATAAACATGGGGGTGTATGTGCCCCTTTGAATCAGCATTTTTGTATCCTTTGGATAAATACCTAGTAGAACAACTGCTAGGTCCTAGGGTAGTTCTAATTTTAATTTTTGGAGGAACCTCCATACTGTTTTTCAGAGTGGTTGCACTACTTTGCATTCCCACCAGCAGTGAAAAATGATTTCGCTTTCTCCACATCCTCACCAACATCTGTCGTTTTCTGTGTTAATTTTAGCCATTCTGACAGGTGTGAGGTGGTGTCTCACTGTGGTTTTGATTTATATTTCCCTGACAATGAGTGATGTTGAACATATATTCATGTGTCTGGGTGACTTCTTTGTAAAAGTGTCTATTCACGTCTTTTTTCCATTTCTTTACTGGATTGATTTTTTTGGGTGTTGAGTTTGATAAGTTCTTTATAGATTTCAGATACTAACCCTTTATCCAATACGTCATTTGCCAATATCTTCTCCCATTCCATTGGTTGCCTTTTAGTTCTGTTGATGGTATCCTTCTCTGTGCAGAAGCTTTTTATCTTGATGAGGTCCCAATAGTTCATTTTTGTTTTTGTTTCTCTTGCCTCTGGAGACATAACTAGTAAGAAGTTGTGTGGTGCAGGTCAAAGAGGTTGTTATCTGCTTTCTCCTCTAGAATTTTGATGGCTTACTGTCTTACATTTAGGTCTTTCATCCATTTTGAATTTATTTTAGTGTAAGAAAGTGCTCCAGGTTCATTCTTCTGTGTGTTGTTGTCCAGTTTTCCCAACGCTATTTGCTAAAGAGACTGTCTTTTTTCCAATGGATATTCTTTGCTGCTTTGTAGAAGATTGGTTGGCTATACATTTGTGGGTCTATTTCTGGGTTCTCAATTCTGTTCCATTGATCTATGTGTCTGCTTTTGTGCCAGTACCATACCATTTTGATGATTACAGCTTTGTAATACAGTTTAAAGTCCAGAATTGTGATGCCTCCAGCTTTGGTTTTCTTTTTCAACATTACTATAGCTATTAAGGGTCTTTTGTTGTGCCATACAAATTTTAGATTGTTTGTTTTACTCTGTGAAGAATGCTGATGTTATTTTGATAGGGATTGAATTGAATGTATATATTGCTCTGGATAGTATCAACATTTTAATAATATTTTTCTTCCCAATCCATGAGCATGGAATGTTTTCTTGTGTCTTCAATTTCTTTCATAAACTTTTTATAGTTTTCAGCATACAGATCTTTTACATCTTTGGTTAGGTTTATTCCTGGGTATTTTATGGTTTTTGGTGCAATTGTAAATGGGATTGATTCCTTGATTTCTCTGTCTGCTACTTCATTATTGGTATATAGAAATGCAACCAATTTCTGTATGTTGATTTTATATCCTGCAACTTTGCTGAATTCATGTATCAGTTCTATCAGTTTTTTTTTGGTGGACTCTTTTGGGTTTTCCATGTAGAGGATCATGTCTTCTGCAAAGAGTGAAACTTTGACTTCTTCCTGCCCAATTTGTAGTCATTCATTTCTTTTTGTTTTCTGATGGTGGAAGCTAGGACTTCCAGTACTATGTTGAAAAACAGTGGTGAGAGTGGACATCCCTGTCATGTTCCTGACCCTAGGGGGGAAAGCTCCCAGTTTTTCCCCACTGAAGATAATTTTAGCTGTGGGTCTTTCATAGATGGCCTTTATGATGTTGAAGTATATTCCTTTTATCCATACTTTCTTAAGAGTTTTGTCAAATGTTTTTTCTGCATTTATTAAGAGGATCACGTGGGTCTTATCCTTTCTTTTATTAATATGATGTATCATGTTGATTAATTTGTGGACATTGAATCATCCCTGTAGTCCTAGAATAAATCTCACTTGATTGTGGTGAATAATCCTTTTAATATATTCTTGGATTTGATTTGCTAGTATTTTGTTGAGAATTTTTGCCTCCAGGTTCATCAGGTAAATTGTAATTCTCCTTTTTAGTGGAGTCTTTGTCTGGTTTTGAAATCAGCATTATGCTGAACTTATAGAATGAGTTTGGAAGTTTTCCTTCCATATCTATTTTTTGGAACAGCTTCAAAAAATAGGTGTTAACTGTTTTTTTTTTTTTTTTTTTTTTTAATGTTTAGTAGAATTCCCCTGGAAAGCCATTCAGTCCTAGACTCTTGTTTGGGGGAGACTTTTGATTACTAATTCAACTTCTTTACTGGTTATGGGTCTGTTCAAGTTTTCTGTTTATTCCTGGTTAAGTCTTGGTAGTTTGTATGTTTCTAGGAATTTGCCCATTTCTTCTAGATTGCTCAATTTGTTGGCACATAATTGTTTGTAGTATTATTATTGTTTGTATTTCTGTGGTGTAGATTATGATCACTCCTCTTTTATTTGTAATTTTATTTTTTTGTGCCCTTTCTTTTTTATTTTTGATTAATCTGGCTAGGAGTTTATCAACTTAGTTAATTCTTTCAAGGATCCAGCTGTTAGTTTTGTTAATCTCTTATACTGTTTTTTTTTCCCTCAATATCATTAATTTCTGCTCTAATCTTTATTATTTCCCTTTTTCTGCTAGTTTGGGGCTTTATTTACTGTCTTTTTTTTTTTTTTTTTTCCTAGCTCCTTCAGGTATAAGGTTAGGTTGTGTATTTGAGACATTTTTTTCCTTCTTTAGGAAGGCCTGAATTGCTATATACTTCCCTTTTATGACTGTCTTTGCTGTATCCCAAAGGGTTTGGACTGTCATGTTTTAATTTTCATTGGCTTCCGTGTACTTTTTAATTTCCTCTTTAATTTCTTGTTTAGCCCATTCATTCTTTAGTAGGACCTTCTTTAATTTCCAAGTATTTGTGGTCTTTCCATTTTTTTCTTGTGGTTGACTTTAAGTTTCATAGCATTTCGATCTGAAAATATGCATGCTATGATATCAATCTTTTTGTACTTGTTGAGGCTGATTTGTGACCCAGTATGTGATCTATTCTGAAAAATGTGCCATGTGCACTCAAGAAGAATGTGTGGTCTGCTGCTTTCAATGAAATGTTCTGAATATATCTGTTAAGTCCATCCAGTCTTAACAATGACTTCAAAACCTTAGTTCCTTGTAGATTTTCTGCTTTGGTGATCTGTCCATTGATGTAAATGGGGTGTTAAAGTCCCTTAATATTATGCCATTATTATCAATGAGTTTCTCTATGTTTGTGATTAATTTCTGTAGTTGGGCAATTAAGTTGGGGGCATAAATATTTACAATTGTTAGATCTTCTTGGTGGATAGGCCCCTTAATTATGATATAATGTCCTTCTTCATCTTTTGTTACCGTCTTTGTTTTAAAATCTCGTTTATCTGATATAGGTATGGCTACTCTGGCTGTCTTTTGATGTCCATTAGCATGATAGATGGTTCTCTATCCCCTCACTTTCAATCTTTACTTGTCTTTATGTCTAAAATGAGTCTCTTGTAGGCAGCATATAGATCATATAGATGGGTCTTATTATTATTATTTTTTTAAATCCAATTTGACGCTCCTTTCTGGCCTGCCTATTTTGTGTGGAAAGACCTGCTGTGTACCTGATATGTCTTCCCTTATAGGTTAAGGACTTTTTTTTTTCCTTTTCCCTTGCTGCTTTCCAAATTCTTTCTTTGTCTGTGTATATTGCAAATTTGACTATGGTGCCTTGGTGATGGTCAGTTTTTGTTGCTCTAATGGGAGCTCTCTGTGGTTCTTGGATTTTGATGTCTATGTCTTTCCCCAGGTTAGGGGAGTTTTCAGCTGTAATTTGCTCACATAAACCTTCTGCCCCTTTTTCTCTCTCTTCATCCACTGGGACTCCTAGGATACAAATGTTATTTCTCTTTAGTAAGTTGCTGAGTTCTCTAAGTTTTGTATCATGATCTTTTGTCGTTGTTTCCCTCTTTTGTTCTGCCCTATTATTTTCCATAATTGTATCTTCTATGTCACTGATTTGCTGCTCTGATTTTTCCATCCTCACTGTCACAGCATCCATTTGAGATTGAATCTCGATTATAGCATTTTTCATTTGGGCCTGACTAGATTTTAGTTATTTTATCTCTGCAGAAAGGGATTCTCTGGTGTTTTCTATGCTTGTTTTCAACCCCAGTTAGTATTCTTATAATCGTGATCTTAAATTCAATACAGACATCTTACTTGTTTGTGTGTTGATTAAATGCTTGGCCATCATTTCTTCCTCTTCTTTCTTTTATGGGTGAAATTCTCCACCTTGTCATTTTGGAGGAAGAAAAAATTAATAAAAGAAAAAAAATGAAAATGAAAAAAAAAACAACAACAAAACAAGTCAAGTAAAGAAAGCTAGATCCTAGGTGTGTTTCGTTCTGCTTGTCAAGAGAAGCTTGACAGAAAAGGGAAATAGGAGAAAGGAATAAAAAAGTTTTAAAAAATTAAAAATTAAATAATAAAATAAAAAAGAAAATAGAATGAAAAAAATTGCTCTTTCTGTATCCAAGAAAGACAAAGAAAAGAAAGAAAAACAGAAAACAACAGAAGGAAAAACAGAAGCAAAGAAAATGGACAAACGAACAAGCAAACAGAAGGAAAACTGAGTGAAGTTACATCCAGTTTCCCTGAGAACTGAAACTTTGCAGTACACTACAGTCATTAGACTAAGAAGATAGAAAGGAACTGTGCTGGTCTTTGGGAGATATACCTGGAGGGCACAGGTGGGCAAGGCTTGGTATAATGGCTCTGTTCTCCACTTGGTGGCACTGCTTAGCTCACTGGGCTCTCTCCCTACATGCACGCTAGAGGTGAAAATGGCTTCACCCAGCTCTCTAGTCTCTGGTGCAGGAATTTTGTGTCCTCACAGATACACAATCAAGCACCCCTCCTTTGTCTCAGGCTTCCATCCACTCCTTTCCTGTACCCTGTCTGTGTCCAAGCTGTCTGCCTGCCAGGTGGTGACTCCTTCCAGAGTTTTATCTCAAATGGGGCTGTGTTTCAAAACCATACACTTCAGAGGCCCCCATGGCTTGGATCCACACTGATTCTCTGAGGGAGGTTCTCACCAAGCAAAAACTGGGGGCTGGCTGGGCCCAGAGAATGTTTGTGCGATCATGGAAAGGCAGAGGCTCAGAGTTTATGGTAAATCTGAAAACAAAGCTGGCACCAGGTTTTGCTGCACTCTGGCATCTTTGTTCCGGTATCAGTAAACCTGGCAGCTCTCCGGGGTCCATCACGATTTTTGCCTGTGGGAAGCCATATCACCTCTCCCACATGCTCTCCAAGCAGGGGACCCACTTCTCCCTGTGTGGCACACAGATCCCTCAGACTGTGCTGCTCGTTCTTAGGGATTCACCCTATTTCCTCACCAGGCACTGAGCTCCACTGTTTTTTTTTTTTTTAATTTTTTAACGTTTATTTATTTTTGAGACAGAGAGACACAGAGCATGAACAGGGGAGGGTCACAGAGAGGGAGACACAGAATCTGAAACAGGCTCCAGGCTCTGAGCTGTCAGCACAGAGCCGGATGCGGGGCTCGAACTCACGACCGTGAAATCATGACCTGAGCCGAAGTCGGCCGCTTAACCGACTGAGCCACCCAGGCGCCCCAAGAGCTCCACTGTTTATAGAATCCTGGTGGCATCGAAACCCTCCCCTTTCTCTCTGTCAATGGTTTTGAGGAACAGATTTCTTGTCCAGTCCCTTGTGAGTGTTTTTACTCTTTCTGTCTTTCTCTCCAGCTACTTTCAGGGGACGTGCTTTTCTTGTGCAATTCTGATGTGCTGCGGTGTCCGCCCCCCTCCCCTTTCTCTCCCGGTCCTCTCTCCGTGAAAATGGCTCCCTACCATCTGCTGCTCAGTGGCTTTTCTCTTCCCCAGTTCACCTCTCTGCACCACGTATCTGGCAAGTTCTATGGCTCGAAGAATGCAAATTGTTGTGTTCATCATCAGATCTATTTCCTAGGTGTTCGAAAATGGTTTGTTGCTGATCTAGCTGCATTTAGGGAATAAGACAAGCTCAGCGTCCCCATACTACTCTGTCATCTTAAGTCTCTACACATCTCAATCTCTTCTACTTTCCCTGCCTATGAACTTAGAAACTTTGAAAAGTAAGTCAATATAGAGTTGTGAAATTACAGTCAAAGTTTATCACTAATGATGAGGCAGTAAACAGATGTCTAATTTACATTCCTTAAAAATTAATGTGTAGTGGAACTTGGTTCTATAGATTCAAAGTGAATAATAAATCATCTTTCATATAATATTTTAGTCAACTTTTGTAAAATATCTCATCATATAATTATAAACTTTTACTTATGTAATGCTCCTTGTAATTTACTATCGGAATACATTTTCCTTGGGTGTCATTAAAAGAAAAGGATACTATCAAGAAATATATGATTGCACATATTTGAAAAATGTACACAAATATTTAATATACATATTTACTGTATTACCAGATACACATGCATCTCCAATAAAAAAATACATTATATGGGTGGCTCACTCGGTTAAGCGGCCGACTCCAGCTCAGGTCATGATCTTGCGGTCCATGAGTTCTAGCCCCGCGTCGGGCTCTGGGCTGACAGCTCAGAGCCTGGAGCCTGTTTCAGATTCTGTGTCTCCCTCTCTCTGACCCTCCCCTGTTCATGCTCTGTCTCTCCTTGTCTCAAAAATAAAGAAAATGTTAAAAAAAATTAAAAAAAATACATTATATATTTTAAGTAATATTCTGCAGAGTATTTTCCCCCTCAGTATGCTTTACCAGTAATTTGCAGTGGGAAGAAGGTAGTATTATCTGCCTTTGATAATCACTGCTATTTGCACCACTTTTGTTGATATGTAGGTCCTCTCCCTCACTTTTTTTATTGCTGGTAAAGAAAAAAAAAATAAAAAAGATTTAGGACCCTTGTTCTGTAATTGCACTGTTCAAATACTGAGGACTGACATCCCAAAGTTTGAGTTGATCAAGAGGCGTTTCATGTAAAATCAGATAAGAACACAACCTGATTTGAGCATACAAAGGCACAAATATACATTTCCTTGAATCATTTCAACAGTACATGAAAACTGAAATAATGTCCGAGGCAACATGAACTGGTTCCCAGCAGCAGCTAATCTGAGGACCTGGTTAACCTGCAGTGTAGAAGTGTGTAGGCTGAGGAGATTGAGTGACAAGCCACCTCGCCTCGCTGACCTGAAGAACCTCCTGGTAATTGTTACACTGACTCTGTAGCCCCCAGCTAAGTTCACCTCACTGAAAATCTTTTCTGGCAGTGTTGGTTCACTCTTAAATTTCATCAAAGAAAACACACTGATCTAAACTTTACCAGTTGGGACAGGCTACCTTGTTTCATCGAATGCATGTCTCATTAAATTAACTGAGAGTAATTTATAAAGATATCAAGAACTTTAGTGGGAGCCTCCTTTGTACAGTAAGTGCCCCTTTTATTCTATGGGAAATGCCTATTTAATTCCTAGGGACAAAAAAAAAAAAAAAAGACCATAGAAATGTCAGGATGTTTCCTCTGAGGTAAAGCATTTGTTTCCACTTTACTGCCTCATGGACTTTTCACCTAGAAAATCTGTACCCATGCATTAGGTATGTGTTTTCATTCTCTGAAGATTATTCATTTGTTCCCATTCACCTCTGGGCAACCGGTAACTGATTACTAACTAGTACATTGATATCTCATTAGTTTTAATTAAAATGGTTTGATAAAACCTTGAAAAAGTACCTGATAAAATGTTCTACCCATAAAGAACATTCTTAGCAACTATTCCCATTACCTACCGTCACTCCCTCGTAAACAATAAATTAGCCATCAAATATAGCTGTGTCCAGAAGCCAGATATAACTTTGTGACTAGAAGCTTAGGGCTGGAGTTATAGGCCACCTGGACATAGGGACAACATAGGAATTATAAGATAGTTCACCTCTTGGGGGAAAGTGGGTTCCAAAATGGGGAGTGGAATCAGAAAATCCCACGTAAAGGAGAGGAGGGAGCTGGACCAGGACCCTCTACCTGTGAATGAAGGCTGGAAAAGGCTGGAAAGATGAGAAGCTGCTATCCTGAAAGGTATACAACAGGAACATGCTAGACACCTCTCAGACTGACAATTCTCTGCTGCCATTATAATATGTGGCCCTTTGGGGCGCCTGGGTGGCTGGGTCGGTTAAGCGTCCGACTTCGGCTCAGGTCATGATCTCACGGTCCGTGAGTTCGAGCCCCGCGTCGGGCTCTGTGCTGACAGCTCAGAGCCTGGAGCCTGTTTCAGATTCTGTGTCTCCCTCTCTCTCTGCCCCTCCCCTGTTCATGCTCTGTGTCTCTCTGTCTCAAAAAGAAATAAACGTTAACAAAAAATAAAAAAAAAAATAATATGTGGTCCTTTGTTGGGACTTTTGAGAGCCTGGAGAGAGGTAATATAGACTCCCAGAAATGAAGACATGAGCAAAACAAGAAAAAAGAAGTTCCGCTCAAGGTTATATCCAAATTAAGATTTTATAGACAAAACCATATATATATATATATATATATATATATATATAAAGTTATATATATAACATATATAAAGTTATATATGTAAAGTTATATGTATAAATTATATATATATAATATATATATCAGTTAGGTATACATTTTATTCGGTATATATTTTATGGAGAAAATCATATCTACATCTATTTTACATACAAAATCCAAGCAAAGAGAAATTGTTTCTTAGGAAAGGAAAATAGTGGGCACAGAAAAATGATCTTAAAATCATGTTTACAACTTTTAATAATGAATTCCATTAAAAATGGATAAAAGGGGCACTCCTGAATGGCTCATTTGGTTAAGCATCTGACTTTGGCTCGGGTCATGACCTCACAGTTCAGGGGTGCGAGCCCCGCATCCGGTTCTGTGCTGACAGCTCAGAGCTTGGGAGTTGCTTCAGATTCCATGTCTTCCTCTCTCTCTACCTGTCTCTGACTTGTGCTTGGTCTCTCTCTCTCTCTCTGTATCTCAAAAATACATAAACCTTTAAAAAAAATGCAAAAAAGGGGCACCTGGGTGGCTCAGTCAGTTAAGTGTCTGACTCTTGATATCAGCTCAGGTCATGAACTCATGGTTCATGGGATTGAGCCCCATAACTGTCAGTGCAGAGCCTGCTTGGGATTCTCTCTCTCTCTCTCTCTTTCTCTCTCTCTCTCCCTCTCTCTCTTCCCCTCCCCCACTTGCATATGATCCCTCTCTCTCTCTCTCCAAATATAAATAAATATTTTAAAAAACACACAAAAGGAAAAAAAATGGATATTTAAAAATCCTTCCTGACCTCTATATACTGTATTAAGCAAGACAACGTCAGTATATACAGGATAGTGAAGTCAAAGACCCAAGGACACCACCTACAATAATATGTGGGAATGGGGTCACTTTTTGCTCCCCTAACAGCAGGGATGTGGAGACAAACCTGAGGCAACAACACAAGTCATTTCTGTAACTGTGAGCAAGGAAGTGGAGGGACACTAAAGTGACTTCTAATGTCCCTGTGAGCCATAGGACACACCGTCCATTAAGAGTTACTGTCCCAGGGGTGCCTGGATGGTTCAGTCGGTTGAGCGTCCGACTTCAGCTCAGCTCATGATCTCACAGTCTGTGAGTTCGAGCCCCACATCAGGCTCTGTGCTGATCGCTCGGAGGCTGGAGCCTGCTTTGGATTCTGTGTCTCCCTCTCTCTCTCTGCCCCTCCCCTGCTCATGCTCTGTCTCTCTCTGTCTCAAAAATTAATTAAAAAAAACATTTAAAAAAAAAGAGTTATTGCCCCAAAGTGAAAGACAGAAAGCTGAGGAGGACAACAAAACTGGTCATGAAACGTGCAAGCTCCAATTTGCAGGTGAGTGAAGGATTCTACAGCGATAGTAGAATCATGCTGGGGCAGTCTGGCCTAAAGGCTCTAAATTAGTCAACCAAAGACCCATCCAAAGAAAAGTCCCATGGGGCGATGAAATTTCTGTGACTGGAGCCCACATAAGAGAGACAGAGATAGTAGGGACAAAAGAGAAAAGAGGGTCCACACGGAAGTTGGAGACAGAACCGTATTTGAATACTTCAAAATGGTTGAAGCCGTATTTTTGGGAACTGTATTATAACAAAAAAAGGAAGTTCTAGAATCTAGATCTCTAGGGTGGTGTAGCTAGAAAAGTTATCAAGATCCATCTCCTCTTCTAAGAGTAGAGGAAAAGTCACCTCACTTAAACACGAACAAGGGAAAATTTTAGAGCCAGATCCCATAGAAGTTTTACGAAAAATACAAGAAAAATAGAATGAGAGTTCTAAAAAGTGATGATGCTTTACCGGAACAGCAAGGCTTCAAAGCAGATGCAATCTGTAACCTAATATTTCAAATTAAATTGGAATAAATTACAAAAACAATAACACTTATGAGAACAAAGTGCATCTTGCATTTAGAAATACTCAGAAATAAGATGCTTGGAGAAAGGAGAGGTTGCAGAAGAACCAGGGAAGAATTGCTACTGAAAGAAGTAAAAGTCATTTTTGAGAAAAGATTAAGCTACATGGAACAGAAGAGTGAATTAACTCCAGGATAATGTCATGAGAGAAAAAACACATGGATAAAAATGGCTTGACAGAAAGCGACAGCCACACAAGAAACCATCTGAGTGAAGGGACACCTGAAGAAGAAAACCAAAGCACAGGAATGGAGCAAGAGGAAAAAGCTATAATCCAAGAATATCTTTCTGGAAATAAAGCTGACTTGGAAGTCTGTATTGAAAGAACACACTTCATACTTTGGAAAACCAACTCGGAGTGGCCAATGCTGAGACATATTTTAGTAAAACCTGAATTCTGAAGAAAATGAGAGAAAAAAGTATCCTCTGAGCCTTCATGGAAAAATCTAAATTGCTTTTTTTTTATTTTTCAAATTCTTTCTTTATTTTTGAGAGAGAGAGACAGAGAGACAGAGTGCGAGTGGGGAGGGACAGAGCGAGAGGGAGACATGGAATCCAAAGCAGGATCCAGGCTCTGAGCTGTCACCACAGAGCCCGACGTGGGGCTTGAACTCACAAACTGCGAGATCATGACCTGAGTCAAAGTTGGACGCTTAAGTGACTGAGCCACCCAGGTGCCCCTAAATTGTTTTTAGTTAGAGGGACCAGGTAATTTATTACCCAACCCAGAAGACTGGAGAGTAAAAGGAGAGAACACACGGGGCAACTATTTTAAAACAGGAATATTCTGGCAGAAAGGAGGAGTTTATCCTCTTCTTCACAAAAGAAAAAAAAAAATCAAACTGACATCAGCCTTTTGACAGCCATACTTTATGCCTAAAGACAATGGAATAGTCTATTAAAGTTCATCAAGGAAAGAAAATAAGAAGTAAAGATTACATATCCAGCCAGATTGACTTCAAATGCCAGGGGGGGTGTAATAAACATGAAAAATCTCAGGAAGTATGCCAAAAGATTATACAGATATGCCACAAATAAAATAGTTCAGCTAGACTACAATCTAATTTTTTTTTTTTAATTATAGAACCCAAACTGAACATTTCATCATAGAAACATGGGATTGTGCTTACTTAACTCACAAATTACAAAGATTTTCAGATAGCTAATAAAATGAAATCTGAGATTATATTATGTATAAGAGACACCAATCTTATAAAACAGTATTTAGAAAACTTAAAAATAAAGGGTACCTGGGTGGCTGAGTTCATTGGGCACCGGACTCTTAATTTTGGCTCTGGTCTTGATCTCTAGGTGGTTGGATCAAGCCCCTTGATGGGCTCCATGCTGGTAGTGGAGTCTGCTTGGGATTCTCTTTCTCCCTCTTCCTCTGCCCCTTCCCAGCTCTCGCTCTCTCTCCCTCTCAAATGATAATAATATAATAAAAGAATGACAAATATAAACCAAGAATAGGTAGGTGAAAAGTGGAAAAGGAGTCTCGTACTTAATATTCGACAAGCCAGAATTCAGACCGCGCAGCACTGAAAAAGACAAAGGTCACTTTATAAAGCTGACAGGTATATAAAGCTGAGAGTTCACAATGAAAATATAACAATTGCTATCATTATTTATCATGTTTCCCATATCACTGAAACACCTTTCTTGTAGAGAGGATATAGAATTGCAGATGCTTGGAGGAATAGAATCAAGCTAATCATAGAAGAAATTAATACATGTCTCTCAATTCAAGACAGATCAAGGAATAGAGACCTAAACGACACAACCAACAACACAGATTTTATAGATATGTATCAACATTGCCACCCAAATTGCAGCGCGTATCGGTGCTTTCCAAGTTTATGTGAAATATTACTCTAGTTTTAGGCAAAAAACAAAACAAAACAAAACAAAATGGCAACAAAAAAACCAAAAAACAGAAAACAAAACAAAATAAAAAAAACCTCCAAACTTAATGAATGATAGCAAATAACCCAAAGAGAATTCCCTGATTAATATGTATTATAATAAATTTTAAATAAAAGGCCTTTTTCTTAAAAATTAAAGAAGAAAAAAAAAGAGAAACTATGGAAATATATTCTAGGAACAGTCCCACCTTATAGGCATGGTGCAGGCTGGGCTGGCATGCCCCAGCCATAGGCTGTCCACGGGGCCCAAGCACCGAGACTGGGGACGAGGTCCTCTCAGCCCCGCCCTCTCAGCCCCGCCTCCCACGGGAGGGGAGAGGCTGCAAGCTGCGTTGGCTTCCCCTCTGGCCTCTCCCTTTCCCGCTCCTCCTCCCAGGCTCTCCCAGCTTCCGCTACTGCGCCCCCTGGCGGGTAGCAGGAGCAGCACTGCCCGCAGGCTCAGTAGATGGGGCGTCACTGAAGGGTTACCCACAGTTCAAAGCGCGTGGAGGGCTAATGCTCATGCAGATGATGATGATGGACTGGCAGAGGTTCAGTATCCCTACCAATTCCACCTTCTTCTGCCATCAGTAGGGAACCACCAAGTCCACATGGTCCACATGAACCTTTTCGCCCCTCGTGGGGTGCGATTCCCCAGTGTTCAGAACCTAAACCAGCACATACTCATCCGCTCCGGGATTGGACCATTTAGGTGTGACCGCTGCGGGACACAGCTCACCAGGGCTTACCTGCTGAAGGTGTGCGGCTTGGAGCGTGAAGGTAAACACTGTTTCAGGTGCCAGAAGCAAACTCCTCCCAGAGCAGGGATTTCCTAGCAGCAGACGATACAAACCCTTCTTCAATTTGATCTTGGAGGACACACTTTTGAAAGCAACTGCTCTGTTCAAATGCCTGTAATTTTTCACCTCTCCTCTACCCAAAATTGTGAAAGCTCTTTCCGCTGGGGTCTTTTGGCGGGATGGCAGAAAAAGAGGAGGAAAGGCCAGAGCAGCCAATGACCGGTGCTTATGCTGAAGCAATCAGAGATACCCCCCCCCCCCCCCCACACACATACAACAAATAAGAACTGTCTTCTATAATCATTGAGTAATTTCATGTTTTGGCTTAATTTTCAGCTTTTGGAAAGTGCTGTGCTTCATCTTGTACATTTAAATTGTTATTTTATTTATTTTTTTATTTACTTATTTTTTAATGTTTATTGATTTTTTGAGAGAGAGAGAGAGAGACAGAGCATGAGTGGGGGAGGGGCAGAGATAGAGGGAGACACAGAATCCAAAGCATGTTCCAGGCTCTGAGCTCTCAGCACAGAGCCCCAGGCAGGGCTTGCACCCACCAACCACAAGATCATGGCCTAGGTGAAGTCAGAGGCCTAACAGTGTGAGCCACCCAGGCCCCCCTAAATTATTTTTTTAAACAAAAAAAGGTTTTGGGAAAAAATTTCCCTTTTTATTTTGTAAGCCCCACAACTGATGTTTTATTTTTCATGACTGACAGATTCCTTCTGTAAGTTCACAATAATATGATGTTAAAACATAATTGAAACTATGAGAAGTTAAGGAGAACCAGTTGACTTAACCTGTAAAACAGTGTCTTCTTCCATTGTTAAAAGTAGGCTAATGAGATCATTAGCTAAAGAGGAATTCAGATGGTTGTTGACCTTCCTGAGATGAAAATGCAACAGAAAGAAAATTACTGAACAGAATTGGACAGGTACATAAGACATTGTACAATACTTTGTAAAGCCCGGTGGTTTTGGAAATATTTACAGTAAGCTTTCTTAAAAAAATTATTAGGGTACATACTTCTTAATTTTCATTTATTTATTTATTTATTTATTTATTTTTATTTTTTCCATTTTTGAGAGAGAGACACACACACAGAGTACAAGCGGGGAAGGGTCTTAAAGAGAGGGAGACAGAATGTGACGCAGGCTCCAGGCTCTGAGCTGTCAGAACAGAATCCAACACCAGGGTTCAAACCCACCAACCATGAGATCATGACTTTAGCCGAAGTTGGCACTTAACCAACTGAGCCACCCAGGCACTCCAGGGGTTTATGACTTCTGAAATCCAATGTGCTCTTTTCTTTTTTTTAAAGCTTTATCTTTCTGTTATTTTTCATGGTGAAAATTTGTGTTGGGATAAGCATTTCCTGAACTTTTTCAGTACCCTTCCAAATAATCTTTCTTCTGTGAAAGAAGGCAAGAACCATGATTGAGAATAGTCAGGCTGTGCATGAAATGACCAGGAGTGGAAAAAGAACCATAAACACCCCAGCTTTGCATGAACTCTTTTAATATTGCTTTTCTGACTAAAACTGTTGTTTATCAGGTCTTGAATGTTATTGCCTGGCTAATTAGGTCATTGCCTAAATCATGAACATACTTTCTCTTGCATATAGACTGGCATAATGTCATATGAAGGAAAAAATATTGGCGATAGTCTATATTTTATATGTAGTCATGTGTGTGATTGGAGATGTTCTTAGTGTGCTGAGGGGCAAAATAACGAATTCTCTGTCAAGGCTAAAAAACAGACAAACAAAATCCAAAAATATATTTGAGGGGAAATAGAATCCAATTAGCACAGAAGAAATAGAAAAAAAAATGTTAAAGAGCTCCTTCATAAAACCCAGCATGGTTCAGTTGCTTTCATGGGGGAATATTTTATATAGATTTTTCTTATATCTGTGGTAGAAATACAGTTGGGAAAATGGGCTGGTTTATCTCAACATCCTATGAGTCCTAGACATTACCTAACGTTATGTCCTTTGTTTCATCATTTCCAGTTCTTTTGTTTTACATTGAAAGATTTACCTTTTGTGATTTCTGTTTTTATGAATTTATTTAAGTCATGATTCTCTAAGTTCTCTACAATAAAATTTGGAAAATTACTTAACTCGTAGGTGTCCCAATGACTGAAAGGTGCAAAGGTGTTTAATGGGTATGGATGTGGGGTTCTAGGTGACCCATGATATTTGATGGATAAAGAATTTTCCTGCATCCCACATAATAATAAAACATCTTACAGAACATTCATTCCGGTGACAAACTGCCCATGATTATCCATTTTAGATATCAATAAATTATACTTTGACTATTTATTATTTAATGAATTGTCCAGGTGTGCATATGAATTTGTTATTGAAGAAATATGTTTTTGCTTGGAAATTTCCCAAGAATTTACTACTTTGGAAAATTACATCAATAACTAAGTATTTGAACCACCAACTCAAGAAACGTGTGCCAGTCTTCATTTTTGTTGTCACATTTGTGATTGTTCTGTATATAACTATATTTTTGAAAACTTCTTTCATAAAGTTTTAAGATTGACATTTCTTTAAATAATTGAATTTATTTTTATATCTTTGTGCACAGTTCTTACTATGCCAAAACATTATTTTTACTGAAGCAAGGAAACTGTCAAGATTAAGTAAATATTTTGCCCACATTTACTGAAAAATTTTGAAAAGACATATTTTGCTTCAGACATACAGAGGGAAACTATTGAATATTATCTTCGTAATGTTTAAAAGTCTACTGATCAGCAGGACAAAAGCATCAGTTTTATGTAAAAAATAGCAAGAAGTAATAACCCTGATAAACCATGGAATATTGGAGGAAAATTAATCTTACTAAATGTGAGAGGGATTATTAATACACTGATAAAAAAATTCAAGTGAAGTTATTTCTCTATCCAACTGAGCAATGATACTGTATTAAGAAGAATCAATGAGATGTCAAAACATTTCAAAAATAACCATTTAAAAGACAAATTTTTATTACAGGTCATTGAAATCATCTTGTGTGACAAATGGCGTTTAACAAATAGCATCTATAAGTTGCTTACAGAATGAAAAAGTCATAGAGAAAATGCTATTTTAACATTATTACTTATGAAGGATACAAAGGGTTGGTAGTATATGGACTCCTTAAAAATTATTTCATAGAAAAAATAATGTCATTTACCAATGTCATTGTTTCTATAACGGAGAGAACAACATTTATAATTGGTCTACAACATGGATTTACATCACTTTTGGAGATAACATCAAAAAATATTATTTATTTCATCATCACCGATAACATGTATTTATTAAAAGATCTTAGTAAAATACTTGACAAATCATGGAATGCTATGACACGAGTGCTCTCAATTAATATAACATCCATCTTTGAATGACAGATTATTTGGTAAACTCCAACAAGTATGAGGAAGATGTTAACATGTACATAGAAGTAACATGGGTCTTCAAGAGAAATTGTTCTTGAATACATAATGTTTATTATGTTGCAATAATCACATTTATGTTAAAAATTAAGGATACTATTTTCACATCTCGTTAGAATGTAGTAAAATATTAAGTGATTGTCAGTCACTTTTAACTAAAAGAGAAAAAAGATTAATTGATAACATAAAATCATACACTTCTATGAGACTATTAAAAAGCAGTAGGTCCAAGAAAGGTTTGGTTGATGAAACAGAGATAGGGACAAATCCTTCACATGTGAGCAGAGGACCATGGCATCTTCTATAGATCGGGTATGCAGAAAAGTGAGTCTGTCATAGATTGGAGACTGGAAAATTTGCAGGACTGAGAAGACATAAATCAAGCTTTGAGTGGCAGCCTAAGCTAGAGGGATGGGTTGATATCTGGAGGGCCCCAAATGGAAAAATAAATAGCTTAACCACAGTTTCTCTGCCACCCTCCCGTTAGACTGTAACCAAGGAAGCAGTAGTGAAGTAAATAGTAGTAAATCAAAGAGAATTTATGTAATGTCTTGTATTCTCAAGGTGCTGGGATTCTAGGGTCCTGGCAAAATCGCCTCCAAACTTGAAGAAAAACTCTCTGACACTGGAACAATTCCCTCTTGGCTCAAACCTTATAAGATCAAAAGTTTAGCCCTATGGTGATGCTGGCATAGAGTTTAACAATTTAGTTGACTTTCAGTGTACTCAATTTAAATGAAAGTGTGGTTCAGTTCCAGATCAGGCCAACCATGGAGGAATCAAAATAATCAGCGCATCATCACAACTTCCAGCTGCTACAGAAGAGGGCTTGTGATTTCTGTGAAAATAATAAGTATAATTTAAAAATATACCCCATTCTACACTTTTGTCCCCTTAAACAATAGCTGGAATAAAATACAAAATAAAATAAACAGAAAGAAACAAGAATATGCAACTCTAATGAGAGGGAAAAAAGGAGCCAATAGAAGCAAATTCTGAGTACCTAGTCATTGGAATTAGTGTAAAGGACGTTAAAACAAGTATTGTGTGTGTGTGTGTGTGTGTGTGTGTGTTTAATATAGGAAGGAATGGGTGAAGAGATACAGAATTTTATAAGAGAAATGAAAACCCTAAAAAGGATTAACAAATCAGGGACATCTGGATGGCTCAGTCAGTTAAGCATCTGACTCTTGGTTTCAGCTCTGGTCATGATCTCACAGTTTTCTGAGTTTGAGCCCCTCATTGGGCTCTGTGCTGACAGTGCAGAGCCTGCTTGGGATTCTCTGTCTCCCTCTCTATCTCTTCCCCTCCTTCACTTCTGCTTCTATGTCTCTCTCAAATAAATGTCTTAAAAAATAAAAAGGAATAAAAATCAGAAAATAATAATATAAAATATCCGAAATAAAAATATTGGAAAGGCTTGACAGCAGATTGTACACTATAGAAGAAAGGATCAATGCATAGGCAGATTAAGAACTGGTCAGTTAGGAAATATCCAACTTGAAGTTCACAGAGAAAAACAACTGAAAAGAAAAAAGTAGAGTCAGTGATCTGTAAGACAACACCAAACAGGCTAAATTATGTGTGATCTGAGCCCCCCAAAGACAGGAGAGAGGCCGGGGCAACAACATTTTTTGAAAACTAATAGATACAATTTTGGTAACTATGATGGAAAATATCAATCCAGATCCAGAATCCCAGTGACTCCCCAAAATAATAATTAGAAGGAAAATATCATTTAGATAGATTAAAGTCAAATTTATGGAAACCAAAAAAGAGGGGGGGGGGAATCTTAAAAACAAAACAAAACAGTAAGGAACAACACACTGCATACTGGAGGGAAACCATACGGCAAGATACAACTTCTCTTTATAAAAACTGAAGCCAGAAGACAATGGAATGACAGCTTTAAAATGCTGAAAGAAAAAATACTCTAAACCCAGGCAAAACATCTTTGAGACTGAAAGGAAGTAATATGGAGATATTTTTAGATGAATGAAATGGGATTTGTCACCAATTATCATGTACTATATGAAATTGAAATTTGTCGAACTGAAGAACAATAATATCATATTGAAAAATCGATTTAAAGAAGGAAGTGAAGAATGGTGGGAATAGAAAACATGTGCATATAAGAGTATTCTTTCTCAAAAATTTATGTAAAATGCCAATTGACCTTTTATTTATTTATTTTTAATTTAATTTTGAAGTCCAGTATAGTTACAATACAGTGATTCAATAATGTCATACACCACCCAATGCTCATCACAACCTTGTTGTGCACTCCTTTATCCCCATCACCAATATCACCCATCCCCAGACCTACCTCCTTTCTGCTAACCATCAATTTGTTCTCTATAGTTAAGAGCTATTTCTTGGTTTGCCTCTCGTCTCTCTGTCTCTCTCGCTCTCTTTTCCCCCTGCTTTTATCCCCCTGTTTTTGTTTCCTAAATTCCAAATGTGAGTGGAATGTCTTTCCATATGTCTTTCTCTGATGGGCTTATTTCAGTTAGCATAATACTCTTTAGCTCCATCCATATCATTGTAAATAGCAAGATTTCATTCATTTTTATGGCTGAATAATATCTCATTGCATATATATATCACATCTTCTTTATCCACTGATCTATCAATGGACACTTTGGCTGTATCTACAAGTTTGTTATTGTAAATAATGCTGCTAGAGACGTAGGGGTGCATGTTTAACAGACACATGAAAAGATGCTCAACATCACTCACCATCAGGGAAATGCAAATCAAAACTATAATGAGATATCACCTCACACCTATCAGAATGGCTAAAAACCACAAGAAACAATAAGTGTTGGCAGGGATGTGGCAAAAAAGGAATCCTCAAGCACTATTGGTGGGAGTGCAAGCTGATGCAGCCAATGTGGAAAACAGTTTGGAGATTCCTCTTAAAGTTAGAAACAGAACGATGCTCTGATCCAGTAATTGCACTACTGGCTATTTACCCCCCAAATACTAAAACACAAATTCATGTATTTTTATCTTTAACCTTTTCATTTTGAAATAATTTCAGGCCTACAAAACCAATGCAAACAGTGCAAAGAACTTTTCCATATCCTTCATCAGCATCCACATATATCCATGCATATGTTCACGAGTATTTTTATATCTATGTATCTGTGTGCATATTGCTTGTTTCCTAGAGATAACAAATCACCACAGACTGGGTGGCTCGAAGCGACATAAATTTAATCTCTCACACTTCTGGAGGCCAGAAGTAAAAAACAACAACAACAAAAATCAAGTCATTGGCAGAGTTAGTTCCTCCTGGAGGTTCTGCGAGAATATATTTCATGCCTTCTAGTGGTTGCTGGTGAACTTTGGCAGGCTTAGGTTTGTGTTTCCTTCCAATATCTGCCACCATTTTTGCATAGTCTCTTCCTTTGTGTGTGTCTGTGTCTCAATTGATTCAGATTGACACAACATTGGATTTAGAGCTCACCCTAATTATAGGGTGATCAGATCTTGAGGTCTGTAGCTTAGTCATACCTGTGAGGACCCTATTTCTAAGTAAAGTTACATTCTCAGGTATAGAGTTTAGGACTTGGACACATCTTTTTGAGCCACTATTAAATCCACTAGAGTGTGCTGTCTGGCACCTGAGAAATCATATGCGCCCTATTTCCATAATTCATGCATCCCATGTCAACATTACCAAATATGTCAATCAATTGGCACTAAATCCTAAATCTTATTTATCATTAGCTTGTAAAATCTCAAATCTCATCTTTTAAGTCATTTATCAGATATCAGGTGGGTGAGACTGTATGTATGATTCATCCTAGGGCAAATTCCTCCCCATTTGCAGACCTATGAGAATAGAAAGTGAGTTATCTACTTTCAAAATAAAATAGTGTGACAAGTGTGAAATTAGTAATTAAAAAATAATAATAATTTAAAATGGAGTCTAAAGGGAGACTGGTAGTGGGAGTTCTAATTCTCTGCTACTTGTTGTCAATTGCAGACCCAACAGGAAGAGACCCACCTTGCAAATCCCTACTACGTAACTATCTCAGCAGGAGGAAGAAGGGCTTTCTCTTCTTCCTGGCAACAGCCCAGCCAATGAGAGATAGTCATAGCTTAGCCAATGAAAAACCATGACACTTCCAGCTCCCAGTTTAGACCAATGGATTTTTTGTTTATAATAACCCCTCCCAACTCTCATCCTTCCTCTACAAAAGAGGACTCCTCTCCTTTGTTCTGCAGAATTGTCTGTGGTTTTGGCATGGGTTGCTTGTCCCAGATTGGAATCCTCTGTTGTTCCTGAATAAACCCATTTTTTGCTGGTGAAATAACTGGCAGGTTTATTTTAAGGTTAACACAGGCTTGGGATAGATATTTCCATTCCACAAGGGCAGGAATAAAAGGAATAATGGTGTCATTGGTGCCCAGCAGGTCGAAGTTTTGTACCTTTCAAAGCCTGAGAATAATTCTCTGTGGCTTGATGCTCTGCTGACTGAGCCCATGGAGGCTTGCTTGGTCCTGTCTCTAGCCTCTAGCCTCACCTCTCTGGCCTCTGCCTTTTTTCTGAAGCTCTACCCTTAGAATTAGTTTTCCTTTTCTTTGATAGGCAGCAAATGTTTATAGCTCCATCATTCCATTTGCTGCCTCTGGAATTTGACAGTCTTAGTATATTTCATCCCATCTCTGTCCCTTAGTGTTTTTGTGGTATAAGGCCCTCAGAACACTTGCAGATTTTTTTTTTTAATGTCAAGTGTTTGGCACCATCATACAAGAGCGTTCCTGGGAAATCCCATCTTTTCCTGTTTTCTACCAGGATTGATTAGATTCATGACACACACCTAATGTCTTCCACAAAGGCTTTCGTTCTAGCCACACTCTTGACCTTCCCTCCACAGTATCTTTCCAACAATGGGCTTCCAAGTTTTAGCTTCTTTATCAGTCTGAATGGGCTGAAAATTTACAAAATCAAGTCGTGGTTCCTTTTGCTTAATGGATCTTTCCTCAATCTTTCTTTTCCTTCTCACATTTTCCTATAAGCAGGAAGGAGAAACCAGGCTGCATCTTAAATACTTTTCTTGGAAATGTCCTCAGCTAAAATCCGAGTTTTTCTCTGACAAGTTCAACTTTACGCCCAACACCCAAGCACAATTCAGCCTGGCTCCTGACATTTTTAACAAGGATCACCTTTCCTCATGTTCCCAATAACACATTCCTTCCTTCCTTCCAAGATCTCAACAGAATAATCTTTAATATTTACATTTCTACCAGCATTGTGATCATGACAATATATTTATTCTCTAAGAAAATGGAAGCTTTCTGTCTCATATTCTTTATTTTCTTCTGAGCCTTCACTATTACAAGTATTATTAAGTGTTCAAGTCTCTGCTAACTATCTGTCTAAGGTAACCTAGGCTTTTTCAGCCATTCCCCTCAACATTCTTCCATTTTCCACCATTCCCCAATTTCAAAGCCAATTCTACATTTGCAGGATTTTATTACAGCAGCACCCTGCCTCTCAGTGCCAAAATCTGTACTAATTTCCTAGGGCTGCCATAACAAATCATTACAAACTGGGTGGCTTAAAACCACAGAATTTTATTCTTTCATAGTTGTTCTGGAGGCAAGATTTCCAAAATCAAGTTGTTAGCAAGGCTGGCTCCTTCTGGAAGCTCTCAGGGAGCATCATTCTATGTCTTCTGGTGGCTGCTGGCAATCCCTGGCGTTCCTTGACTCTGGCTGCCCTTCCATCTTTTCTTTTATTTTTATCTGGGTGTTTCTATGTCTTTAATCTGTGTCTTTTAAGGACACATATCATTGTGCTTAGCATCCACTCAATTGAACTACATCTGCAAAGAACCTATTGTCAAATAAGACGGTAAGACAGGTACCAGGGTTTAGACCATGGACATATTTATTTTAGAACCAATATTCGACTCATTACACATATATGTATACCTCTGTGTTCTTGTATATTTGAACGTGTGTATTGCATTATTATTATTTGTTAGAAATCCTCCACTCACTCTCTACTGAACTACCCTAGTTGTGTGGCACAAAACCAGAGACTGCTATAGAATATCAGAACTATTTGATCCTTAGAGATTTGGTAGAAATTGCCTTTGAAACATCTGTAGTTCTGTCATCCATAGATAGTAGTTATTTAGGTTTTCTATCCCTAATGGGTAATTGCCTTAGTCTGTATTTTACTAAGATATTATCCCTTCCAGTGTGGTGTCCATGTATATGTACATAGAGGTCTTCAAAACAGCTTCTTAAGATCTAAAAATATATATTTTTTTCTTCTACGTCAGTGGTTATTTGCCCTTCTTGCTTATTTCTTACTTTGTAAGTTAGTGCTTTAGTAATATGGTTTTAAAAATTAAGCAAGTTAGGCATTGACATATGTATTTAATAATATTTTTCAAACACCAGAATTTTGATTTACTTATTACAAAGTCTAGTCTTTTTCTATTTGCTGTCACTTTAGTTTTCCCTTTTGTTATTTTCTTTTTTACACCTTCTTCTGGTTTACTTTGTTGTTCCTTTTCTAGGTTTTTGGGCTGGGATCTTAATGCATTTATATTCAGTTCCATTTATTTTTTACTTACACAAATGTATAGTCATATCAAATTTCTCTTATCAATGCTTTTAATATATTCTACAGACTCTGATATATTGGTTTCCCATTATCATTTTTGTTAGAAATTCAATCGTTTTCAATTGTATATCTCCTTTAATACAAACATTGTTTTATAGAGGGTGACAATGTTTTTAAATAAAATTATGAACATATGCTGTGGAGTTTATAAAGTATTTGGAAGTAAACTATATTAAGACTATAGCACAAATAATGGAGGAAACTATAAATGGAATTATAATGTTGTAAGATTTATTCATTATACAAAAGTGATATATTAATTCAAGGCATATTGAGAAATTTAAGCGTTGTATTGCAATTTCTACAGCATTTACTTAAAAACAAGTAAAAAAACCCACAGAGATACAGCTAAAAAATAATAGAGTACATAAAAAGAATGCTGAAAATAAGAATTTGATGAAACAAAACAAGGCTGCAAAGGAGAAAATAAATAAAACAAATGGAAAACAAACTGGAAGATGATAAAATTAAATTCAACCACATGTATAATTGCATTAAATATGGTTGGACCAAACAATTAAGAAACAACTAAACATCTAATTAAAAAGAGAGATTGTCAGGGAGGCTGGGTGGCTCAGTGCCCTTCCCCTGTTGCCCTGTCCCTCTCTCTTATTTCTCTTGCAAAATAAATAAATAAATAATAAAATCAATTTCATTGGATAGCACAGTAATTAGATAGTGAGCATCTCAGGAAGTTATATAAAGGCTAATAAAGGGCCAGTAAATCTAATCTTCTTTGACGTGCTACCCTTCCTGAGAATGAGTTGTCATTGCATAGAGAGTCCAATCCAGTGGGAAACCGGTCAATAAATATTATTTCATATCCATATGACATATTATATGAATTTGGTATATTTCATAACAAGACACTTCTCATTATGTTGATTGTAATCTAAATTTTTAAAGTTTTGTTCAACCATATGGCTTGTAGAAATATTTTGAGGGGCGTCTGTGTGGCTCAGTTGGTTGAGAATCTGACTCTTGATTTCGGCTCAGGTCATGATCCCGAGGTCATGGGATCAAGTCCCATATTGGGCTCTGTGCTGATTATGGAGCCTGATTGGGATTCTGTCTCTCTCCTTCTGCCCCTCTCTCTAAAATTAATAACATGAAAAAAAATTAATAAAAGGAAATATTTTGAAATGCTAGCTGTTTAAGATAGCTATTTTCTCTTATCAGGTTGCATACATATATCCCATACATTATATAAATACGTAATATAGAAATTGGAACTACTAAATACAACTGATAGAGCAAGTGGCAGTTTGTATTATGTGAAAAGGAAAACTGTGATTTCACATTTACCTCCCTCAGGGAAAGCCTGAAACAAGAAAGTCATCTTACCAGATACCTATCCACTTTCCTTGTGCTCTATCTAGTTCCTTAATTACATATGACTACAATGGTACATTTAAACTTCTTGTTTAAAAAAGGCTTTTTACACCTCTGTGAACTATCACTCATGACGTTATGAAAATTTTTAAACACATAGAAATTACTGAGATCTTGTTATAAGGTGGATTTCTGGGTTCTACTCATAGAGATTCTAATTCAGTGGACCACATATTGCTGATGTTGCTGGTATATGAACTGCACATTGAGGAGTACTGGTCCGATTCATACACTACACTTTACCCCTAAATGGTTCTATCAAACTCTGATGGAGCACGCACTTGGATTCCGCTTTTGCTGATGGTTTTTGCAACCTTTAAGAATTTACTTCATAAATTATTTCTCTCTTTAAAACTCTCTCTTAGCTCTTTCCTCTAAGACTGGAAACATCTTGTTAAACAACAGCAATAACCCTACCCCCATTCCCACCTTCCTCTCTTGCTGCTGGTTCTCTGTGCCTGCCCCACCCTTACCTTTCTCAACCAAACTTCTTTTTTTTTTTTTTAATTTTATTTAACGTTTATTTATTTTTGAGACAGAGAGAGACAGAGCATGAACGGGGGAGGGTCAGAGAGAGAGGGAGACACAGAATCCGAAACAGGATCCAGGCTCTGAGCTGTCAGCACAGAGCCCGAGGCGGGGCTCGAACTCACGGACCACGAGATCATGACCTGAGCTGAAGTCGGACGCTTAACCGACTGAGCCACCCAGGCGCCCCTTCTCAACCAAACTTCTTACAAGCATAGTCTGCCCTTTGACCTCACCTTGTCTTAATGGACAAAATCATCTGATTTTCAACATCCTGCCAAATACGATGGGTCGTGCAGTTCTTATTTTACTCTACCTTAGTTTGATTAAGGTATTTTTTTACACTGTGGGCCACCCACTCACTGAAACCCTACCCTCTTGGCTCTCACTACCAACCTCTCTTATGGATCTTCTTACCCTTTCAGTTCTCACTTTTCTGCCTTTTCCACAAAATCCTCCTCCTCTTCCTTTGTGGATAACACATCAAATTCTACTTTCTGTCTTTAGCCCCTGCTTTTCCTCATTTTGTGCTGTCTGACCTCCACTTTTGTTCTGACATCCTTCCTGAGTTTTGGACTCAAGTGCAGAAGCGTTACCCTGGATTTTCATAATCAAGCTTAGCAACTTTAATAATTTCCTTCCCAAGCCTACTCTTCCTGTCTTGCCATGTAGAACCATTCCCTTGTAACTTTCATCACGAAAACCAGATACATGGCATTTACTCTAGCTGCCTATCGTTCTTACCTCCTCAGTGCATCCCTCCTAAGTCCTGTTCTCACTAGCCTTGTGTTTCCTAGTGAGAGAACATCATCTCTCATTTGGACAATTACTGTCTCTTTCTAATTGTTTTCTCTGACTCTTCTCATGTGTGGCTTCTCAATTCTACCTTACACATTGTAGACAGATGAAATATCTATAATAAGAATCATAATCCCTTACTAACATTCATCCAAGGCCCATATACTTTATATCCATCAGCTTGACAAAAGTTGAAATTACAGTATTTCTCCAGGAGCATTTGTGAATACATCTTACTTTGCACCCTACCTGTACGAGTGAAGAAACACTTCTGCAGTTTGCTACTAAACCTCTGCCTATACTTAAAATATACTTTGCTTCATTTCTTCTTAACAAACTTAATATAGAGAAAAATTACAGCAGTTATATAACAGAAACATCTGTCAAGAATTAGGCAATGTTGCCATTGTCTTATACTTGCTATGCACACACACACACAGACACACACAGACACACATACACACACACACAGACACACACACACACACATATATATATATATATATATATATATATATAATACTTGTTCAGAGCCTACAGTTTATAATTGGACTAACCTGTATCACCTCTTTGCTACCAACTAGCTGTGTGGCCGTAGTCTTTTGACTTAAACTTGCAGTGTCTGAATTTCCTCATCTATAAAGTAAGGATAATAGTATATTCTTCATAGACATATTTTAAGGATTAAATGAATTAATAAATTAAATTTCTCTGGATATTCAGAAAATAAACCTTCTATAAAAATTTTAGAAATACTTTGTCCTTAGGGCGTCTAGGTGGCTCTGACTGTTAAGCGTCCGACTTCAGCTCAGGTCTTGATCTCGCAATTCAGGAGTTGGGCTCTGTGCTGACAGGTTGGAGCCTGGAGCCTGCTTCGTATTCTGTGTCTCCTTCTCTCTCTGCCCTCCCCTGCTTTCTCTCTCTTTCCCTTCCTAGCTGTCTCTTTCTCTCTCAAAAATAGACATTAAAAAAAAAAAGAAATACTTTGGCCTTTGGATTTTTTAAATGGGAGTTATGTTAAATTTTTAGATTAGTACTTAAAAATGCTCATTTCCACTACTGCTTTTTCCTTTCGTTATGATAGAATTGTTAGCCTTTGCCTGTCTGGTTTCTACACCTTTAAAATGAATTTAATCATTGTGCAATCTTCAGAATGTTGTAAGAATTAAATAAAGTACATTTTGTAAAGTATTTGGAAAAGGTGCTTGACATATGGAGAATGCTCAGTAAATGTTGTCTTTAATTATTATTATTATTATTATCATTAATTTTACCAGAATTGTATTTCTTTATTCATTAAATGAGCTATCTCATTTTTTGCTTCATCTTTTATGTACTTAAATAATGTTTTTTTAATAATTTTTTTTCCAAAATTATTTTCCTAAATAGGCATTGTTGATGGGAAAAGCTTACGGGCACTTTTATTTTTCTAAGAGCCTACTGCTTTTACAATGCTGTTGGTATTCCCACTTTTAAACTTATCTAGCAAATCAGCATGCTCTACAATTTGTAGAGTCCTTTGAGTTGGAAAAATTAACTTTTTCTTTTCAAATCTTTTACTACTTTTTTTTTTTTTTGATTGTTTCCTTGTCTTGGATTTCTAATAAAATATGGTGACAAGATTCTGTCCTTGGTCACACTTTAGTCAGGTTGTTCCTCGTCCCCGGTCCAAAAATAGCTGAGTTTGAGCAAGAACCCTGCTGTTTAGAATCTTCCACACCCTTGCTATGCGATCAGTCTCAGTATCTAGTCAAACACTTCACCGTCCCCTTCTCATATCTGGTCATCCTGACCAGCCTCAGCAAGAATCCCCTCTTAACTTTTGATGTCTCTTTTTAGTAATTTTTCACCCTCTGAATGACATCCTCCCCTCCGCACCTTTCTCCTAGGTACAAATCCTTAGCTGTCGTATTGTAATCCAAATTGAACCCAGTTCTATGCAGAGGTCTCTTTTCCCATATTGCAAGTTTCTGAATAAAATCAGTCTCTCTCCCTTTAAGGAGAGTCTGGCGCTGTTTCTGTTTGATAATAGAACACTACTGTTACAATGCTTACAACTGGTTTCCAGCAGAATTTAATTAGAACACTTCTAAAATGGAATATTGAATGTGGGCTTTACTATAGGTTTTATAAAAACTATTTTTCATTTCAGGTTTTTCTTTTTTCCCCTCTGCTCAGAACTTTTATCACCGATATGTATTAAATCTCTCAGAATATGTTATTGCTAATGTTTATTCATTTTATTTTTTTATATATTTTCTTGTATTCCCTGATCATGGTCTTTTTCTAGGTAAATCTACTAATGGGATGATGTATACGAATAAATTTATAATTTGAAAATCTTGTCTGCACACCTGGGGCCAAATTTGTCGTGTAATTTTTTTTGTTGTTGTTGTTGCTGTTTTTTTTTTTTTTTTGAGACTTTTAATCTGCTATCCTTTACTTAGGATTTTTGCATCTATGCTCATATTAGATCGGGTCATAATTTTCCATTTTTTGTCTCTACTTGTCTTATTTTGGTATCAATGTTATAGTGCACTCATGTAATGAAAAGGATAGCTTTATTCCTTTTCACAGTCTCTGAATCATTTTGCAATTATTTCTTTCTCATCTTTTTTTTTAAATTGTTATTATTTTATAATTTTTATTTATTTTTGAGAGAGAGAGAGGGGGAGACAGTGTGAGCGGGGAAAAGGCAGAGAGAGAGGGAGACACAGAACCTGAAGCAGGCTCCAGACTCTGAGCTGTCAGCACAGAGCCCGACGAGGGGCTGGAACTCACGGACTGTGAGATCATGACCTGAGCCGAAGTCACAGGCTCAACTGACTGAGCCACCCAAGTACCTCCTTTCTCATCTTTCTTGAAGTTGGCCGAACTTGTGTATTAAACTGTCTGTAACTAGATCTTTTGGTTAAAAAGTAGAGGTGATAACAATATCATTTCTTTTTTTGTTGTTGTTTTACTTATGCTTTCTGCTTATTTAAAAAAATACTTTTAATTTGTAAATTTCTTAGTGACATTCAGTCACTAAGTTCAAAATGAGATATTGGCATGATTTGTTCAAAGTATTCTATAATAATTAAAAATACTCTAGGTATAGTCATGCCCCAGTTGTATTTCTCATAGTGTTTATTTAGGTGTTTCTATTCTTATTTAATTATTTCTGTCCGCAGTTTGCCCTTCTGATGAGTTTTGCTGTGGCTACTCCCACTGTGGTTGTTTTTGCCTTTAGAACCAGTTTTGCTTGTAGAAGATGAGGGACATCGCAGATTGCTACATTGTATCCATTCCAAGTCACCATTTCCAAGAGAGCCCCCCATTCGTTCAGTTGTCTATTCTTTTCCAGACAATGAGAACCTAACCCTAGCCTCACCTATAAGGATAGACCTTGTCAGAACAGGGTCAGTCTATCTTCCCAGAAATTCTCAAATTTGGCCCATTGCTATGCCAGCTGACATTTGAAAGGGAGTTGAGCACATTTGTTTGTTGGTTTGTTTGTTTGTCTTGTGTGTAAGCTAGTGAAAGCTATGTATTGTTTAGACATTTGTCCTTCACAAATGAATGAGAGGTCTGTGGATACTGTGGTATCTAACTATTTGTCTGAAGGTAAAGCCAAAACATGGGTGAGGAGAATCAGGAGAACTGGAGAAATGGACCTGAACTCAATGGAAAAGACAGCCTTGAATCTCATTTCAATTCTTCCTTCATGTGTGTGATGATTAATATTATGTTTCAACGTGGCGGGACTATGATGCCTACTTTGGTCAAACACTAGTCTAGATGCTTCTGTGAGGTATATTTTAGATGTCATCATTTAAAATAATCTGACTTTAGTTGAAGGAGATTATTCTCCATTATGTGGGTGGGCTTTGTCTAAAAGCATTATGCCTTTGTTAAAGGCATTAAGAGCAAAGACGGAGGTTTCCCAGAGAAGAAAGAATTCTACTTTCAGAATGCAACATGGAAACTCTGCATGAGTTTCAAGTCTTTGGATTTAAGACTGGAACATCAACTTCTACCTGAATCTCAGGTTGCCAGTTTGCCCAAGATTTCAGACTTGCCATCAACCCCTACAGTTAGTTGTGAATCAGTTCCCTAAATCTCTCTCTCTCTCTCTCTCTCTCTCTCTCTCTTTTTTTCTCTCTCTCTTTTTATCTCTGTCTCTAATATATATGTAATCTGTACCTATATCTGTATTACAGAAAGAGAGCTGGATTTAGAGGATATTTTTATGCTAAGGCTATTATTTACAGCCTTAGGTCTTTTATTAGCCAGTACCAAAATTTAAAAACAATATATAGGAAAGCACTTCCAGAATAATGGGGTTAGTGACCTCCAAAAATTTACTTCTCTATAAAAGTATGAGAACACTGGTAAAAATTATTAAAATCAACCTTTACAGAATTCTGGAAATTAACCAAAGCCTGGCAATAGTCCAAAGGATATTTATTCAAGAAAAATAGCTGAATCTCAGTAAGATCAAGTTTTGTGGAATGTTAAATTGCCCCTTTCCCTTTCTGCTGTCTCCAGCTCCAAAGGAAACTTACAAACCAACAGTCTTATAATAGTGGTAGCCATGAAAACCATTAGCCAAATACCTGCTGGAGAGAGAAGAATAGGTTTGGAGCTTTCCCAACCACCCAAATAATTGTTAGTATAACACATATCTGGCAGTTCCTTGAAAATACCACATACCAGGCTTATTTGTATTAGAAGAAATATAGAGTTTGCTCAGTTTCTTTTCCATGGCATGTTTGGGAAAAATCAGTGTCAATTGGTTTAACATTGCAACCGCCTCAGGTGGTAATGTAGCTTGGGCTAATAAGAAACTAACTAAGAAACTTAAAAGGAAAAGCTGTGGCATGAGATAAACATAAAGAGCTTTAAAAAGTTTTGACATATTCTTGGGAATCAGGAAAACCACATTAATGCACAGAGCTGCGCACATGCTGAGGAGAGATCTGAGATTGTCCTAATCTCTTTCTTCTGGCTGATCTTGAAGCTCTGTGCAAGTGGGAATTGGGGAATAAGGCAGTGTTATAAACTGTCTGCCAGAGCATTGAATGAATGCCCAACACACACATCCTTAGCAAAACTTGAGAGTCTTTTTTAAGAAAATTAATATCTATACTATTAGTTGGCCACTGACCTAACTGAAGAGTCTTCAATGGTCAAACATGACAAAGAATATAGACTTTGCAGAATTCGTATAAGAAAGTCACTAAACAAACAAATAGTAACAACAACCTGAAAAAAATATGACAACAACAATAAACTCTGGAAGAGGGGAATCTGATTTCAAGAGTCGCCACATTATGTCACTTAGGTTGTTTAGTTTTTAACAAAAATGATGAGATATGCAATGAAGTAGGAAAGTATGGCCAATATACACACAAAAAGTAAATCAGTGGAAATTGTCCCTAAGTAACATATATTAATTCTGGAGTTGAAGAGTACAATAAATGAAATAGCATGGCTTCTGGATAGCAAAGGATTTTGTGAACTTGAAGAAAGGTTAATTAAGATTATCTAGTCTGAAGACCAGAAAATAAAATATGAGGAAAAATTTTTTTTCAGTCTTGGAAATCTGCAAGACACCACTGGACATATCCACATACACATTTTCTGAGTTCTGGAAGGCAATGAAGTTGAGAAAGAATTAAGAAATAGTGGCCCTAAATTCTCAAATGTGATTAAAAGTGTTACTCTACAGATACAAAAAGCTAAAAAATCTCCAAGTGGAAAAAATCAAAGAGATTTACTCTTAGACACATCATAATAAAACCATCAAAAGCCAAAATTAAGTAGAGAATCTTGAAAGCAGCAAAAGCATTGAGACTCTTTATTTTTTTTTTTATTTTTTATTTTTTTTTAACGTTCATTTATTTTTGAGACAGAGAGAGACAGAGCATGAATGGGGGAGGGTCAGAGAGAGGGAGACACAGAATCTGAAACAGGCTCCAGGCTCTGAGCTGTCAGCACAGAGCCTGACGCGGGGCTGGAACTCATGGACTGCGAGATCATGACCTGAGCCGAAGTCAGACGCTTAACCGACTGAGCCACCCAGGCGCCCCAAAATACTTCAGAGTAAATCTAAGTCTTATGCACTGAAAACTCAAAACATTGTTGAAAAAAAATTAAGGTAAGTCTGAATAAAGGAAAAGATATCCCGTATTAATTGATCAAAAACCTTAAAATTGTTAAGGATGGAAATACTTCCCAAATTGACCTACAGATTCGATCTACCTCTGTCAAAATCTAGTTGTCACGTTTGCAAAAAATGATAAGCTGAACTTAAAATTCATATAGAGATGCAAAAGGTGAAGAATAGTAAAAATAATAGTGAAAAATAAGAATAAAGTTGGGTGATTAACACTTATGACTTACAAATTTACTACAAGGCCAGGTAATCAAACTAGTATAGTACTAGCATAAGCATAGACATAGATCAATAAAATAAAAGTGAGATTTCAGAAGCAAACTCTTACATTTATAATCAATTAATTTTTGAAAAGAGTTTCTAGATGATTAAAATGAGGAAGGAATAATATTTTCCAAAAAATTGTGTAAGAACGATTGCACGTCTATAAGAAAGAATGAAGATGGATCTCTGCTTGAAATGGACTCAAAATAGATCACTGAATTAAATATAACAGCTAAAATAAAATGTTTAGAAGAAAATATAGGAGTAAATCATTTTTTCCTTGGGTTAGGCAGTTTTGTCTTAGATCTGACATGAAAATCACAACTGACAAAAGTTTGATAAGTCAAACTTTATCAAAATTAACAATTTGGTGCTTCAAAAGACCTCATCGGTGAAGTGCACAACCTATGGAAAGGGGGAAATAATTTGCTGGTGATATATATCAGATAAGGGAATTTTATTCAGAATATATAAATAACTTATACACCACAGCGATAAAAAGATAAACAACCCACTTAAAATAAATGGGCCAAATATCTGAATAGACATTGTTCCCCCCAAACCAGACAATCCAATGGCAAATGTGTATATTGATGAACTCTTTCCTGTGCCTAAAACTACCTTAATATTAGTTTCATTCTTCAATACTTATTTTATTGAGTATAGATCTCTGAATTGATTGTTACTTTATTGTTTAAAAACTATTATTCCAATAACTTCAAGCATCTATATATCCTGATGGATGAGATACTCTCATTGTAAAGTTTGCTCCCTATTTAAGTGGCCTACATTTTTTCTCCAGGACTTTTAATGAATTTCACTTTGCTTTCTATTTTGCATTGTCACTAGATATGTCCAGGTATGAACTTGGTTTTATCTATCTTTGTCAGGATACAGGGTGCTTTATTCTGTCTTAGAATATATGTCTTTCCTCAATTCCAAATGCTCCCAGTTTTTATTTTTAATGTTGTCTCTTCAGATGTCTTAGTTTTGTGAAATTAAAAAAAATAAAAATAAATGTTAGGGAGTTCTAGCTCTCTAACATTCATGGATCATGCAGTTTGAATGACTAATTCCCCACGTGGTTGTGAAAATTCCAGTCATTGAGCTATTTCTGTTTTTCATATACTTCTGAGTGTTTGGCTCCAATTCTTACTTCTTTCTTCTCAATTGATGGTATATTTTTGTTTTTATCTGACACCTGGAAATTTGCTTCATTTCTTTGATATTCACATATTTGTATTAGTGTGTGTATATAAATTATTGTATTCTATACTACATAACTATGCAACTGGTGTGTAAGTACTGTGGAGAGTAGAGTAATTTCCACCACACTGATTTTTTATTGTTTTCCACCCTGAGTACTCTATCCACCTTTCAAGATTCAGTCATCCTTTGATTTCATCACAATAGCCATCTCTGGGAAAACAGGCTATTTCTGAGCTCCTCTTCTGTGTTCCCATGGGTCATTATTTGTACATGTAATAGTACATTATATCTACACAACAATCTATTACTTTACTTGTCTGCACTGCGAAGTTACATTTTTCCAGGCATTAAAAATAAATTTTCAGTATCCTTACAAAAATTAAATGTTCTTTACTACACACAAAGAACCCCATCTGATTTATATATTTTTTAAGTTTCTAAAATCAGTAATACTAAATAAATACTATTACAAAGATTCTATTGTAGAAAAAAATTAAGATGTTAAAATTATAATGTCATATCTCCACAATAATCTTTGTTTTCCTGTAGGCAATCAATCTCTCAGGGGTGTAGGTAAAAGATTGTTCATGAAGGATGACCTCAACTTCCAGACCAATTTAACTTCAAAGCTTCTGATATTGGTTATTTCTCAGGGGTTGTGATTTTTTTTTTCTCTATCACAACCACAGTTGGTCTAAAGGTAATAATTTCCTGGGCAGGAATCCAATTTTGTAACTATCTCTGTCAGCATGCCGATTTTGTATTGTGCCTTACCAGACTCAGTAGGATCCATCAACATAAGCTCAGATAGTTCTACCACAATACTTAAATGTGTTCTTAAACTAAGGCATTAGAGACAAAGTTAACAACTGGAAATACCTACAATAAATTTCTGAGATAAGCATTTCAAAATTTACTGGCAAAGATAATTATTTGTATATATCATATAAGCTTGCCTTTTATTTTACCTGCCAATGTCTTCACAAGGGATCATAACTCTCTTTTCTACTCTACTGGTATTCTTATTAATTTCATTTCATTGTCTAGGTAGAGTACTTCCCTTGGTTTCATGGTCAATAACAAGGTTGAATAAAGCATGGTAGGTAGACTTGAAAGGAATTTCCATGTTTAAATAGGCAGTATATTTAAATACCCATATATAATCTAAGGAAGTAAAAAAAAGATAATGTGGTAGAAAAGACTATAGTGAAAGACTTCAGTAAGATATTATTACTGAGGAAACCTGGCTTGGGGCTCACAAAGACCACCAATGATGAAAGCCCACATAATCACACATACGTATGGGATACACAAAATGTGAAATCAATAATAGCATAAATAATATTTAGAAATACTTATTTCCAAAGATGTAAATGTTTTAGTTTCTGTTGAACACATTTCTATCTTGCTATAGTGGAAGGTTTTATGCCCAAACCTAAGCAGAGACACATGGATAATCTTAAGGAAGCATTTCTTGGATAAGATGGAATGAAATTCTATTCTTCTACACACTAAAGATGGACCTATATCTCTTACTTTTATCCTCTTCCTATTTCTAGGACTAATATTAATATAAAACACTGCACATTAACAAGGTTAAACTAAGTACCATTTATCCATAATTTAAAAAGAAATCAATTGCTGTGAAAACTGAGTGTTATGGTAGAGATTTACAAGCAAGAGTTTGATTTAAGCTTCTTATAAATTTTTGAAATAAATTTGACATATTAATTTGATTTGTTCATCTGTCCTTTCTCTCTTTTTCTTGCAAAAGAAGTATAGATGATATACATTGTGGGTGTATGTGCATATTTGCCAGATGCAATAATTCAACATTTTTCTTTGTAGTGAGGCAAAAGAAAAATAGACCCCCTTGACTGAAGTGAACAGCATACCACTAAATCTTCAGTCTTGGAATTTTTTATAATCTCATAAGCATTGTTTGAATATTGCAACCAGTCATGAAACAAAATAAAAAAAAATGATTTTTTAATGAAGTCAGTTCCATATCGTGACCATTAACAATTTATTAAACTTGAATTATAGAGTAAGCAATTACACTTTTATTTCCAGCTGCAAGTATTAATTTGAACATGAAACATATTTGAGGGGTACCTGGGTGGCTCAGTCAGATGAGCATTCCAGGGTCATGGAATTGAGCCCCACCTTGGACCCCATGCTAAGCATGGAGCCTGCTTAAGATTCTCTGTCTCCCTCTGCTCCTTTCCCCCACTCACTCTCTCTCTTTCTAAGATAAAAACAAAACAAAAGAAAACAAAACACTAAAATAGCATTTGAGCCATATTATAAGGGAAATATTGAAAAGAAGCAAATTGACAATTCAGATTTCATGAGGCACCTGGGTGGCTCAGTAGATTAAATGTCTGACTTCAGCTCAGGTCATGATCTCACACTTCATGGGTTTGAACTCCGTGTTGGGTTCTGTGCTGACAGCTCAGAGCCTGGAGACTGCTTCAGATTCTCTCTCTCTGTCCCTTGCCCACTTGCACTCGGTCTCTGTCTCTGTCTCTCAAAAACAAACAAATATTAAAAAAATTTAAAAATTAAAAAAGAAGAAAACATTTAAAGAAAAGAAAAGAAACAAATTGACAATTCAGATTTCCTGATCAAGGTAATCTAATGTACAGTTGATATGATTCATGAGTTCCTGTCAAGTGAGAAAGATGTCAAGCCTATCGACTTTTTCTTATCAGTCTAGAAGTATAAGTTGTTAATAATATAGGAAATTCCCATTGTCTATATTAGTATCTATTTATAAGTGCAATATATATTTCTCATATCTTCACATTTATTAAACTTGAATCAGGTAACTTGACTAAATGGAAGTACACTGAGACTGAATAAGAACATATATGCAACTTTTCTTCCATCTCAATTCTCTTTGAATGGGAAGCTTGGAGGCCCCTGATACACTTCCTCAGCAGCAAACGTGCCTCTAGGAGTCTAGGAAGACTCAGTTGCTGGAGTTCATGAAACAACGTACTAGAGAGAAGAGAGCTGCATGGAAGGTTCTCTGGAGATCTGTGGAGCGTCCCTTTTGGGTAATATCAGCTAAGTATTGATCAATGTGTGAGGAAACCATACCCAAGACTGGGGAGAGACCAACTGAAAAAAACTAAAAAAACTGGTAAGACTGAAATTCACACAGGGCCCAAAATATTGTAAACATCACTGGCAAAAACTTTACAGAAGTAGTGGGACACAGTCTAGAGCCATTAATACTTATCAATTATGAATGTTGACAGATATTCAAGAATCACACCTATTGGATGAGGACAAGAAGTATAAAAACTAGGAAAAAGATTAAATACCTAAAATGGGCTAAATGATGAAACAGAGAAAGAAATTAAAACCCATAGAATTTATATCTGGAGAGACAGAATAAAAAAGAAATAAAGAAGTTATTACATTTATAAAACAAGAACAGGCTGTTACACACAAGAAACAATCATCCATCTTGCAAAATATACATGTAATTGTTGAAAAAATATCAGTGAAATAGTTGAATAACATAAGATGTGTGCTTGAAGACTGGTAACACAGGAGTAGCATAGTGTGAGGAGAGAGTTTAAAGAATAATTGAAAAGAGTTTTATTGATTTATGTGAGTCAAATTCCCCTGTTAAAAACCGGTGAGAAAATTTTGGTGTAATGCCAAAGTCATAAAACTTACTCCCTTCCACCACACCCCACCCCCGCCCCCGCCTCACTCTGGGAAGCATTTACAAGCAATAAAGCTAATGTGAAACAAAATGCAATTACTGTTGACACTAGAAAACATTTAAAATTGCAAACCCAAACGTGCAAAACTGCCAAAAGCAGTGGAGATTGAAGAGGAAGACCTATAAAAGCGATCAAGAGAAGACATTGTGGTTGCTCCTTTTAGAAACGGCGAGTAAAGAATGCTTCTCAGAGGCAAGAACCACAGAGATATATCATCTAAACTACTTGTTTACAGTGACAGAGTGGAGTCCAATAGCTGGCAGTAGAAGTTCCCCTGAATCTAGTTTGGTTCCAAAGAGCATAGGAAGTAGAGCTAAATAACTCACAGCCAACTCATATTCGTAAAAGCCTATCAGTAGCTGTGGCCAAGTAGAAAAATTGAGGATTCACACTGTAAACCTCTGCAGTTGCCTTTCTCCACTAAGCAGATGTCCATATATCCCTATTCTGACTATTTTGCAGTGACTAGGAGTGGGCCACATGAAAGATTTAACTTCTATTTGGCTAACAAGAACTCTTAGAATGCAGCCTTCCCAGCATGGCCACTTCCTCATTGTTAATATCAAAAGCAAGCCAGTGCCCCTCTTATCTGTTAGATTTTTATGGTGTGAAGTTCACACAATCCATTATGTTTGCCTTCTACTCCTCCTCAAGTTTCACAGGATAAGACACAGTGATTCCTTAGATTAGTCTCCATAAATCCCCTCTCCTTGACCTGAGATACTGACAACTGTCTTCATTACTTACAAATTGGGAGGGAGCAAGGGGTGTGGGATTTGAAGCATACCAAAAGACCACTACAGAAAAATCTTCCTTATAGTATTCTCCTTCTATTTCCATTCCCTTTTCAGCCTCAGTGAGGGGGTGGGGCTTATGAGTTATGAGGAGTAAAACTGGTTGTTATTTATCTTCTTTCAGCAAATCTGAAAAGGTGGTCTGTCTCACAACTTACTCTGGTGTGTTCTACCCATTGTATATTGATGTCTCTAAAAAATCAATTTAATAATAAGACTTCTGTGAAATAGTCTTTAGACAAAATGAAAGACCAGCAGGGAAAAGTAGGCATTGGGCTACATAAGCATGAAAGACGACTTACTATAAATCACCTATCCTGAGGTAAGTATGTGATATAAGACTGAGTACCCCAAAACACAGTAGGACATTGAAAGAACACAAAAGTCTTGGTGGTAACCAAGATATGGTGGGCAATATAATTGCCTTCCAGACATCCATAAATAACATTTGAGTAGCAGAACTGTGATTTAGATGGATTGACCCCATCTCTAGCCCCCTCTTTGCATCCACACATTACAGTAATTGCTGTAGGGCTGAGTGCCCAACCCACATGTAGCCAACCATCAGCACGTAGTCTGGACATCTTGAATGTTTCAAGGTTGACATATACCTTTGGTCTGGAGTAGAGCTAGGGGTTTTTGTGCAGGTGCTGAATGCATGATCCTAGGAACTGTTCGCATTCATCTTGTAGCGTTAATCAAAATAAAACCATTAATTTAGAAGACAAAGCAGAAAGACATAAAGGAGGTAGTTCTTCAGTGATATCACTGACCTGATGTATCAAAATCTAGTCTGACTGGAATTACAGGAGTCAGAATTTATTTCAGTTAGCTTTACATTGGTTTTCTGTGACATAAAATCAAAAGACCAGTTCCCCTTGTGCTATAGCCAGTCTGGAGGTTGGTAGTTTCTGAGTCCAGTGGCAAAAATACTAAACAATAAGCTAAAATGATGACTCAGTCACTGATATTGGCATCTTTGAGGGTGAAGTGACAATATTACATCCACTACTGGATTCATGCTGGAGGTAAATGAAAAAAGGAAATCATTGGTTAAGAAAGGAGATACCAATGGCTGCAAAATTCATGCTTTAGAACTCTTAGAGCTAAGGTGATGAGCAGCTGGAAAGAGGGAAAAAAACATGATTTTTGAAAAATAGTGACTACGGTCCTTGGCTTGAGATTCCAAAATGAGGAAATTGAGCACTAGAGATTTTATTTAATTTTCTCGGGGTTACTTATTAGAAAAGCAGATCAAGGATTCAAATTTGTGTCTACCAAACCCAAAAGATAACACTTCACCTTCTGCATAATTAGCTCTCTAAAACCAGGAATAGTCAAGCATTCATGGGCAAACATATTTCAGGGCTACATAGAACAGATCTCATCATCTACTGATTCTTTTCCAACTGAGAGAATCTACGTTTCTATTTTAGTTCCTAACATGTATCAGGCAGGTTTCATAGACGGTTTCAATACCGCTCTCTGAAATAGCTTGTTGTCATATAACTTACTGATTCCTGTCATAGTTTTCTTTACTGGAATACAAGGAGAAAGTCAGAGGTAGGATGGTGTGATTGCTAAGGTAGATAGGTCAGTTTCGAGTGCTCTGGTTCCTTGCTGTCATTGGCACATAAACTGTTCTTATGGGTTTTTGTTGTTCTTTCTTTTTCTCTGCCTTTCCTTGGATCCTCTATACCTTCCTCTATGCATACGTTATTAACACCAGATGTTGTCAAATCTGATTTTCTTATTTGCTATTTGAGTTTTTTGTTTATTAGAACGACTGCCAACACAGCAAACTTCAGTGTAATCTTTCACATCTGAATTGCCCATATGCAATTTGGACACCATGTGGATTATGCTCAGTGTAACTGTGACATGAATTCAGTTTCTTTGAAGTTAATTGCCAGCTCTTAGAGCTATAGTGACTGCAGAATAGTCAGCAAAATGCCGCAATCACCATCATTAAGAAATTTTGAATGACTGCCTTTAGATGCAGCATAAAGCTTATTGATGTGGGGGAGAAAAGATCATTTCAGAATACCGAACATTTATCATGGTACTATTGCCAAGTTCCTAATTATATCTTAAGGCATGGCTTTGTGAAAGAAACTGCACAGAACTGAATCTGCTGTCAAATTCTACTGATGTTGGTAACAGGAACTGACAGAGTAGCATTAAAGCTAACGTGCACACACCATCCATTGTTGTTACTAATAATGCAATAAACTTGATTATTAAGTAACTCATAGACAAATGACTAAAGAGAGAGCAGTGAAATTTTGGCTCGCAATAACCGAGTGGGGAGGAAACTGTCAGTATCGAGATGAGAGTTCTGTCTGTTGCATAATGACAACACTGTCTACAGTTGTAACAGTGAGTAGATAGAGGCTGAGCTGAAGGCAGGGTTCTTGTCAGATCTATAGGACCTGCTCAGAAAACACAGCAGTGATTTTCAGGCCAAGTACAAGCAAAAGAACTAGATGACAACACTCTAAGTTTTGCAAATAAAAACACTGTTTTATAAAAATCGCAAGTCATAGAGAACAAATTGCACTTTCTTAACTTCTAAATGCCATCTCTCTAAGAAATTCTTTGCACGCTTGTAGTCAAATGTATCATGGACTTGTGTCCTGTGGTTTGGGCTACTTCCTGAGACTTTTCTAAAAGTAATCATCTAAAGTCAGTGGTGGATATTTGCCCATGATTTCCATCTCTTCTAGATGTGTACTTTTTGGTCTTTTCACCATAGGACTCCGGTTGATATGGTAATGAGCTGACAATTGTTTGTGTCTCTGTGTAATTTCTACTATTTTAATCACAGTGCTCCGTTTTCAAGCAGAGGAGCAGAGAAAGAGGAAGATTCAGAGCTCAGATAGCATCAGGTTATCTCATTTAAATCTCTCACATGACTTGTGAATTAAATGTTGCTATCCACCTATTGGTCGGATGAGAGCCTTGACAATCAGGTTAACAATTTATGCAAACATAAACCCTTAATAGTGGAAGATCTGTAGGCTCAAGCCTACATCTATTACATGCAAATTTTATGACCTGTCTTCAGCTTTGCATGCAGCCTCTTCCCAAGATGGCCTTCACATCCTTCCTTCTAGATACAAAAAAGAAAAAGAAAAAAAAGAAAAAAAAGATCAGTGCACAGAATTTCAAGGAAGGGGATCTAGGAATCAAATAATTTGCATTTTTATCATTTTATTTTACTTTGTGAATTAGCTAATAAAACAGCATGGTGATTTCAACAATAATAAACATTAATATCTTTGATCTTTACAAACATAATAGGAAAATTCTATAGTCCTGTAACAAATACTTATCTTCTTATTATATCTTTCTTCTTTTGACAAAAATTGATATGCCCCATTTTAGGAGGGGCGGTCTATGATAAAATACTGCTATTTAAGGAAAGGAAAATCTGGGCGGAGGCAGAAAAGCTTACTTTTGAAATTACATCTCACAAGGGAGGTATGAATGAAATTGCAGTGAAAGCCAGGGTAAAAAAATGTGAAGAACAAATGACAAACGGTGGGAATAAAATCAGTTATATGGTGGATAACTTGAGACATTCTCAGAATGGGAACTGAAACATGCAGGGAGTTAAAGAAAACAAAAAACAAAAAACAAAAAAACTACAGATTCAGGTTTAAGGCCAAACCTCCAATCTAGGGTACGGACTCCAAAATCTCTGCCTTCTCAGAAATTAACTGCTATCACTCCACTGGTTTCATTTGCTGTTGGTTCCTTCCTATCATCAGTTAACCTGTAGAAAAGTCTCTAATTTAAAATTTACCCGGAAGAATTCCTATGGATCACATTGATGGGATTTTGCAGTAGTGGGGGTCCAGAGCTGATCACCAAGAAGGAATTCTTGACATGTCTCTTGTGCAAAAAGGTGATTTTATTTTATTTATCTATTTTTATTTTTTTAATGTTTATTTATTTTTAAGAGAGAGAGAGAGAGAGAGAGAGAGAGAGAGAGAGAGAGAGATTGGTGGAGGAGCAGAGAAAGAGGAAGACATAGAATGAGAAGCAGGCTCCAGACATTGAGCTGTCAGCACAGAGCCTGATGCGGGGCTTGAACTCATGAACCATGAGATCATGACCTGAGCCAAAGTCAGACGCTTAACTGACTGAGTCACCCAGTTGCCCCAAAGATGATTTTATTAACGCACAAGGACAGGATTCTTGGACAAGAAGAGCTGCCCTAGGACCATGGAGAGAGATTGATTACATACTTGGGAGTTAGGAGAGGTAAAGACAAGGCAGTTTTCCAAAGGGATTTTCATATGCTAAAGAAAACTCACAGGATCCTGCAGGCCTAGCTATTGTCAAGCTAAGGTTGTTTCTCCCTCTAGCAAAAACATTAACATTAAGAGAGTAGGGAGAAATGTTATACTCTGCCAACCTCAAGTATTTGTCAATGGGCTGCAGGTTATAAGGAAATTTAGTTTTATTGCCGTTTTCTTCTGCCTCTGTTTTCTACATCAACATCATCAGTGCTGGCCACTGACCACTACTTGCCCTCACTGACTTGTCACTCTTCAATTCATGACTCCTCTGGCATTGCTATAAAGCTTTAAATAAATCTTGATTGCCTTGATGCCTTTACGTAAAAGCAGCATTTTTCAGGGGAGCCTGGGTGGCTCAGTCTGTTAACTGTCCAATTCTTGGTTTCGGCTCACATCATGATCTTACAACTCATGAGTTCGAGCACCACATTGGTCTCTGTGCTGAAAGCGTGGAGCTTGCTTGGGATTCTCTGTCTCCCTCTCTCTCTGCCCCCCTCTCCTGCTCTCAGTCTCTCTCAAAAATAAATAAATAAACATTAAAAAAAAGAGTAAATAAAAGCAATTTCTTGAAGGTTGTATCATGCTTGGCTTCTCGTTGGCATTTGCCATTCTAAGACTTTCAGTTGCTTTAAAACTTTGTTTTAATTAAAAAAAATATGTATTAAGGTAAAGTTGATATATATAATATACTAGTTTTGGGTGTACCACATAGTGATTCAACAAATGTATACATCAGGCTGTACTCACCACTCTAAGTATAGTTACCATATGTCACCACACAGAGTTATTACAGTATTATTCACTTTATCCCCTAGGCTATACTCTTTGTCCCCGTAACTTATTTATTTTATAGCTGGAAGTCTGTACCTCTTAATCCCCTTCACCTATTTCATTTATTCCTCAACCCCTCCTGCCTGGCAACCACTAGTGTGTTCTCGATATTTATGAGTCAGTTTCTCCTTTTGTGGTTCTTATACTTTATTCATTTGTTTTGTTTATCAGATTGCACATGTAAGTGAAGTCATGTGGTATTTGTCTCTTTCTCTGTGACTTATTTCACTTAGCATAACCAGCTCTAGGTCCATCCATGTCATCGCAAATAGCAAGATCTTATTCTTTTTCTGTGGTTGAGTAATGTTTCATCATGTATATATACCGTACCCTCTTTATCCATTCATCTCTCATTGAACACTTAGGGTGCTTCCATATCTTGGCTAACATCAATATAATGCTACAATAAACACAGGTGTGCATATTTTTTGAATTAGTGTTTTTATTTTCCTCAGGTAAATACCCCAAAGTGGGTATTTCTACTCTTAATTTTTGGAGGAAACTCCATACTGTTTTCCACAGTGGCTGTACCAGTTTGCATTCCCACCAACAGTGCATGAGGGTTCCTTTTTCTCTGCACGCTCGCCAACACTTGTTATTTCTTTTCTTTTTTAATGGATCAATTAATTTATTTTTTAAATTTATATCCAAGTTAGTTAGCATATAGTGCAATAATGATTTCAGGAGTAGATTTCAGTGATTCATCCCCTACATATAACACTCAGTACTCATCTCAACAAGTGTCTTCCTTCATGTCCCCAACCCATTAGCCCTTCCTCTCTCCACAACCCCTCCAGCAACCCTCTGTTTGTTCTTTATATTTAATTTTCTCTTTATATTTAATTTTCTCTTCTGTTTTGTCCCCCTCCCTGTTTTTATATTATTTTTGCTTCCCTTCCCTTATGTTCATCTGTTTTGTATCTTAAATTCCTCATATGAGTGAAGTCATATGATATTTGTCTTTTTCTGACTAATTTTGCTTAGCATAATACTCTCTAGTTCCATCCATGTAGTTGCAAATGGCAAGATTTCATTCTTTTTGATTGCCAAGTAATATTCCATTGTGTATGTGTGTGTGTGTGTGTATGTGTGTGTGTATATATATATATATATATATATACACATATACATACATATATATGTGTGTGTGTGTATGTATATATATATACACATGTGTATATATATATACATACACACACACACATATATAT